>NC_068449.1:15409049-15511549 GCF_023373465.1 Oncorhynchus keta | reverse complement strand
TTCATGTTTCCCTCTATCTTATTGAAATGTTCCCGGTCACACACAAGTGTATTGGGGCAGCAGATGCATCTTTGAACCTGGTGATAATTAATACTTCACCATGGAAGATTACATCGCACTACTGTTTTGTCAGGTGATTTTCTCGCTCCCTCCAGAAATCAAAGTCACATGTATTACTTATTTGTTGGCCTCTTGGCTTTTTCTCCGCAGGAATGTAAGTGGCAAACGTGTGGCGGTGTGGGTGTGAGCGATGCAATGCGCTCTTGGCGGTTCAGGCCAGGAGGGAATGTGAGAAGTGGTCCAGAGAGTGGCTGCTTTACATTACTGACAGGAGAGGTTCACCTAGCATTAGCAGCCTGTCTTGCGTAATCAATTAGCCAATGGCCAGCATTCTAAAGATCCTGTTGATTGGACAATAATGTACATTCTGGAATGAGGAGAATGTAGGGATTTGTTTATTCTATTAAGGTCATAGGACATTACATGAGGCAATCAATGTATTAACATAAAGCATGATGATTACAGTTTGAATGTCCCAGTTTGCTCCCCTACAAAATGTTGTCAAATGAAAAGTGTGTTGCTATATACCAGTTACTTAGCCATCAACTGGCAGACAGAGTGTTCTTGTTGTTGTGACACGAAGGATCCAGATTACTAGGATGCAGTGTACTGAATGTACATTCAAAACATCTCTATGGAATTTTCCAGACCACTTTATCCCACTTCCTGTGCTGATTCACAATTCCTTTACAGGCCACTGTTAAGATCCTGAAAGTACATTATTGAGGAACGCAAAGAGTTCCTTATCGAATTCAAGTGGACCAAGCCCAGAAATCTGATTTACCCGTTAAATAGAATGAGTGAAATATGATTACAATCCATTTGTGCTTCTTTTTTCTGCGTACAGAGGATGATCAGTGTGTCGGCGGTGGCGGTCATCCCAGATCCGGTCCGACGGGGGAGAAGGACGACAACAACAACGATGAATATGAGAATTATGATGAGCTGGTGGCCAAGTCTCTGCTCAACCTAGGGAAGATAGCAGAGGATGCCGCCTACCGCGCCATGACCGAGTCTGAGATGAACAGCAACTCCTCCAACAGCGCTGAGGAAGAGGAGGAGGAAGAGGAAGAGGAGGAGGAAGAAGAAGAGGAGGATGAGGAAGAAGAGGAAGAAGAGGAGGAGGGTGGGGAGGGAAGTCAAAGGAAGGGTGAGTTGACTCTGGATGTGGACAGTGATGTAGTGAGGGAGACAGTGGACTCTCTGAAGCTGCTGGCCCAGGGTCATGGGGCTGTGCTCTCTGACAACCTGGATGGAGGAGACTATGAGGAAGGGACGGAGGAGAACGGGGAAGGGAGTCGTAATGGAGGAGGTGGAGGTGGTAACGGTCAGGGTAAACCCTCTAACAGACTGGAGGAGAGTGATGAGGAGGTGTGTCTAAGCAGCCTGGAGTGTCTGAGAAACCAGTGCTTCGACCTGGCCCGTAAACTGAGTGAGACGCAGCCGGCCGACCGCTTGGGCACAGGCCTCGCCCATCAGAGCTACCCTGGCGGTGGGGACACCCAGGGGCAGCACCCACATCTCAACCCCCACTCCCTCCCCCACCAGCCTTGGTACGGGGATCTCCAGCAGAGCCAGGAGGAGAGGCGCACCCTGGAGAGGAACTACTCTGACATGGTGAACCTGATGAAGCTGGAGGAGCAGCTGAGCCCACGCTCCAAGGCCTTCTCCAGCTGCTCTCAAGACGACCACTACCACAACCACATCCACGACCGGGACGAGGACACGCGGTCTGTGACGTCAGACCACTCGGAGGAGGTGTTCGACATGACCAAGGGGAACCTGTCTCTGCTGGAGAAGGCCATCGCGCTAGAGTCTGAGAGGGCCAAGGCCATGAGGGACAAGATGGCTGCCGAGGCAGCGCGGAGGGACAGGGTGAGGTATCATCATCACCATGGAGGCCATCATGGGGAGCACCAATCACGGCACGGCTACGGAGAGGAGCGCAAGGCCCGACTCCATGATGGGATGAAGAAGCCCTACTACCATAAAGGTAGGTAAACCTGGCTAGAATGAGTTTGACTTATAAAGAGGATGCAGTATGTTGTGTATGCTGTCACAACACCAGACAATCGCCTACCTCTTTCACCTTGCTGAGGTGAATGAACAGTTCATGTATGTTTGTCAGGTAAACCCCAGTCAGTCCCTGGCTCTGCCTCCCCATATCCCCTCTCTGTCTGTGAGACATTGTCACGTGTGCTCCCTCTCCGGCCTCTAGGTCAACAGGTTGATTGTTATGGCGCACACCTGTCACCATCGTTGCGTGCACCTGCGTATCATCAGACTCACCTGGACTCCATCACTTCCCTGACTTCCCTATATTTATGTCACTCCCTTCGGTTCCTTCGCCAAGGTGTCATTGTTTCTGTTTCAAGTTCCTGTCTGTGTGCTTTTAATGTTTCTTGTTTTGTGTTGTGTTTATTTTATTAAAACACTCACTTGCTGAACTTGTTTCCCAACTCTCAGCGCATATCGCTACAGACATAGGGATGGCAGGCTGACGTGATCACTGGGAAACCTCACTATGACCCCAGGACAAGCTTTTGCAGCCAATTTGGAGACTAGCATCTCTGCATCGTCCGCAGAAGCTTATGTTGTTAAAATAGGCCAGCATGGCAACATCAGAGGGTAGGCTTGTCAAGCATAAGTAATGGCAATCTGCACGGCCCGTTAGGACTGCAAATCACATCCCTCCCTGTCTGCCATGCAGCCCTGGCTAAAGCTGCCTATTTTTAAAACCAGAGAGGGACTCTGGAAGCTACTAAATAGAAGCCTACTAAAGCTGCCTCTGAAAGGAAACTCGGTACTGCATACAGTAGAATCTGTGAAAATTAGGTTTTCGGGTAAAGTTGTACTGTGTCCTGCGTCCCAGAGCCAAATAAATAAGAGAAGGTGGCTTTTTCACCCAGAATGGGTGACTCTTTGTGTTGTAGTTTGGTTTTTATTGGGTGTTTAGTGGTGCAGGTGCAATTCCATCCTGTTTATTCAGACATGCTCTTCTAGGGTGGCTTATCTGCCCAGACACATAAGTAGGTATATTATGCACACTTAGTTCTGACTTGAAGATTACAAAGTGACATTTACAATGGTTGCTTCTCCAAGATCATTTGAAGAGTGATTCTTATTACTGTATTCTGCCTCCCATCCTACAGAGATGGAACACTCATATCAAGGACCGTAACCTCACCCTCCAGTATGCTGTATCACATTAGTGGAAACCAAGACTGTTCTCAGGGCTGGTCTGTTAGTTTTGACTAGCAGAAGTTACTTTTCGTAGCAGGTTAGGAGAATTTATGCAGCAGGTTAGGAGAATTAACCTGGCAGGTTACGAGAATTAGGTTAAGGTTAGGAAAGGGATTAGGGTTGGCTAAAATGTTAAAATTGTCCCTGACAGGACTCGAACATATCTAGTTACAACCAGGCCTGCCCTGAGAACAGTCTTGGTTTCAGCTAATGCAATGCTGCCTCCAGGCTGAAATAACGAGGGAAGTTAGAGACAAACAATTGAGATCCTCCTTCACAGCAGGCTCAAATTAAAACACAAATGCCACACAAATGGTCATTTCACATGTACAATACAGCCTCTGTATCTGGCAAATATTGGAATAACAGGAGTATGTGAAGGCCGCTGCATCACGATAACATCTTCTCCCTAGAGAGATAGCGGCAGACACCTCATTGACCAGGGTAACTGTGATTTAAAAGTGAAGCGGAGGTGGTGTCTTTGAGGGGAGAGCCCGACTGGCCGACCAGGGAAAAACACCAGGCGGGAAAATGGAAATTGGACAGTATCCGAATGAATGATAACGAACAACAGGCCCACTGACTGCACATTCATTATCCAGAGATGGTATGGTAATTGGGGCCATTTTCTATGCAAAGCACGGCCTGTCTCCAGCCACAATCGATACCCTCTGCTTGCTAATATGCATTCCACTTGGCTGCCTCCCTCCCTCCCGTCCTCCATTCTCCACTGTCCACCATGAGGCAGACAGCCATAGCCCCGTGGTGTGTGTTTGTGTGCTCGAGAGAGAGTCTGTGTTCCTCTGGAAACTGTGTTCCTTTGGAAACTTTTTCAAGCAAGCATACATTTTAGTTTCAGAATCAGACTGCATCAGTGATACAGAGAAAAACATTTTCCATGCTATTATGTACTGTGATTTTACAGTTCTTTCTCTGAAACTCAGTAAGGTAAACATGGAGTCAGACACGACAGTGTACCAACCCCATGTGTCCTAATATGATACCGAGGGGTGTGTTCTGATCTATGGATTAACAGGGACTTGTTATGTATGAGTGGGTGAATATGTACTCTCTCTCTCTCTCTTTCCCTCTGTCTTTCTCCATCGGTGTCTCTCGTCCTCCTCTCCCCCCCTCTCTGTCTCTTTATCCCTCTCTTTCCCTCTCTCACTCTCTCTTTCTCTCTCTCTCTACCCAATGCTTTCTCTTTCACTACCTCTCTGTGTCTGGGTTTATTTTGGTTCTTCTGTAAGTGGTGGAGGTGAAGGTTCCAGGTTACAGCAGCCTATCAAACTTTAATTAGCAGACTCTCTCTGTGGTCCTGCCTTTTAAAAGCACCTCTCTCTATCTGTCTTCTCTCTCTCTCTGTCTCTCTCTCTCCCTGTCTCTCTCACTCGTTTACTACTACTATGTGGAACATGTTAAAGGAAATGCATCCCCTCTCTCTTTTGCTCCAATCCTTTTCTTTTACCCTCTCTCCCTCACCTCTTACCAAATGTTTGCTGCCACAAATGGGCTTAGAAGAATGCTCTTATTTGAGTGTTATCTGTGTCGCACAAGCAATATGTTAGCCAAAATGAACAAGACATCCTTAAATTCTGATAATAATTTAATGGAAAAGAAGCTGCAGATTATAGCTACTGAATATCCCAGCATCAAAGAACAATCTATGACCTTGTTCCCCTGTTGAAGACATTTGAACGGAGGCTGTTGCACCTGATGCCGGCTGGCATGGGCTTGTATCACTGCTTTTGGACGGTAAACACTATCTGATCGGGTTTGGAGAAATGGAGAGGGGCAAGGGAATGGGCAAGGGAAAGACAATCCCCACCGGTGTGTGTGTGTGTGTGTGTGTGTGTGTGTGTGTGTGTGTGTGTGTGTGTGTGTGTGTGTGTGTGTGTGTGTGTGCGTGCGTGCGTGCGTGCGTGCGTGCGTGCGTGTGTGTGTGTGTGTGTGTTCGTGTCTTATTATTGCCAATAATGACCAGTGCAAAATAATTGGTGAAAAAAGTCAGACTTACCTTGTCTGGAGAATGACACTACCTGCTCTTCTCTCCTCCAGCTGTGGCTTTATTTAACAAGACTTTAAAAATACCCTGGCAAATGTTGTGAAAAATGTTACGATGGCCATGATGTAGCGCACCTTATGTTATTTGTGTTCCTACAATGTCCCATGTGTCTCAGGTGTGTGATACCGCTTTAAGCGACAACAATTATTCAACTGACTTTGATTGCTGTGGCTACAAGCATTTTCACATTCACACACTGTTCACAATGACTTTCATCTTGTGAAAGTGTTCGTATGTGCTGCTTTCAATGAAGCAAGCTAATTTCTCTTTCTTCTTCTCTTTCTCTCCCACTCTCTCTCCCACTCTCTCTCCCTCTGCCCCGTGTTTCTGTGTTCAGATTTATCGCGCAGTGACAAGAAGGAGAGCCGGTGCCCGACGCCAGGCTGTGATGGCACGGGTCATGTGACGGGGTTGTACCCTCACCATCGGAGCCTGTCTGGCTGTCCGCACAAAGACAGGGTACCACCTGAAAGTAAGCACTGCACATACACAATTCACTGTACCACTCATCTCAGTAACCAGGGAATGGATCAATTCCACTTCAATTCAGTCTATTTAGATGACGAACCAAAAGTACAATTCAATCCCTTCATTTTGTGAGTTGAAATTGAATTTACCCCAAACCTACTGTTTGCAAAGCCTGTGGCTCTCAGTTTTCCGTCAGGTTTGTTTAATGTATTGTACTTAAGCAAGGTCTGCATGTTTCTTTGTTTTGTCTGAATGCTGTGTATTTGTTATGGCTGCTCTGTGTTTGCTAGTCAGGTTGGGAGTGCACTGGGGTCATGGAGTATAGGGTCATGTGTTTGCTCGCGTTAGTCTATTACCTGCCCCGTCTACTGTCTAATGATGGGGGGCAGCACTTGAAATTCCCACCCACTGCTGCAATCAGATTGTTATTTTTACTTAAGCTATTTTTCTTGCATTTTCTCCCTGAATTCATATCATGTTTACCTGCACAAAGTAAGATCCCACTGGACACATACGTCAATTCAACATCATTTCAATGAAATGATGTGGAAACAACGTTGATTCAACCAGTGTGTCTTGAGACTGAGAATGCATATCAATCTCAACCGCACAATAAGCCCCAATAATGTATTTGTATTCTTTGCTCAATTAAATTCAGGTGAATAAAATAGAATAATTACAGCTTTGTGAGGATGATGAACTGCAGCAGCGATAAACATTAGCCCTTCTCCGTCTGAAGTTTTCACCCTGGCTGTTTGGTCCCATTCACCAACCTTCTCAATAAAACCTCTTCAACGTGTCATTAACCCGGAGTCAGAAGGTAAAGTTATGATCTGCCATGACCCAGACTGCTAATAAAAATACAATTGTTTTTGTTAGAAATGAGTTAACATAAGACATGGCTTTATAGAGTACCCAGTCAACAGATGTGGCTTTTTGTTGCTTCGAGTACTACACTACCGTTCAAAAGTTTGGGTTCATTTAGAAATGTCCTTGTTTTTTAAAGAATAGCACATTTTTTTGTCCATTAAAATAACATCAAATTGATCATAAATACAGTGTAGACATTGTTAATGTTTTAAATGACTATTGTAGCTGGAAATGGCAGATTTTTAATGGAATATCTACATAGGCGTACAGCGGCCCATTATCAGCAACCATCACTCCTGTGTTCCAATGGCATGTTGTGTTCGCTAATCCAAGTTATCATTTTAAAGGGTTAATTGATCATTAAAAACCCTTCTGCAATTACGAAGCAAAAAAACTGGCCTTCTTTAAACTAGTTGAGTATCTGGAGTATCAGCATCTGTGGGTTCGATTACAGGCTCAAAATGGCCAGAAACAAATAACTTTCTTTTGATGCTCGTCAGTCTATTCTTGTTCGGAGAAATGAAGGCTATTCCATGCGAGAAATTGACAAGAAACTGAAGATCTTGTACAACGTTGTGTACTACTCCCTTCACAGAACAGCGCAAACGGGCTCTAACCAGAATAGAAAGAGAAGTGGGAGGCCCTGGTACACAACTGAGCAGCGAGAGGACAAGTACATTAGAGTGTCTAGTTTGAGAAACAGACGCCTCACAAGTCCACAACTGGCAGCTAATTGGAGTGCTGCAGAGATGGTTGTCCTTCTGGAAGGTTCTCGCATCTCCACAGAGGTACTCTAGAGCTCTGTCAGAGTGACCATCGGGTTCTTGGCCCACCTATCTGACCAAGGCCCTTCTCCATCGATTGCTCAGTTTGGCCGTGCCGCCAGCTCTAGAAAGTCTTGGTGGTTCCAAACTTCTTCCATTTAAGAATGATGGAGGCCACTGTGTTCTTGGGGACCTTCTATGCTGCAAAAAATGTTTTGGTACCCTTCGTCAGATCTGTGCCTCGACACAACACTGTCACTGAGCTCTACGGACAATTCCTTCGACCTCATGGTGTAACGGCCGTTGGTGGAAGGAGAAGAGGACCAAGGTGCAGCGTGGTAAGTATTCATAATGCGCTTCAGAAATACGAACACTCGAACAAAAACAACAAACGAACAGTTCTGCTAGGTGCAATACACAAAACAGAAAACAACTACCCACAAAACCCATGTGGGAAGAGCTACCTAAGTATGGTTCTCAATCAGAGACAACGACAGACAGCTGTCCCTGATTGAGAACCATACCCGGCCAAAAACAAAGAAATACAAAAACATAGAAAAGGGAACATAGAATGCCCACCCTAGTCACACCCTGGCCTAACCAAAATAGAGAATAAAAAGCCTCTATGACACATGGCTTGGTTTTTTCTCTGATGTGCACTGTCAACTGTGGGACCTTATATAAATAAGGCTATAACATAACAAAATGTGGAAAAAGTCAGGGGGTCTGAATAGTACGGCACTGTAAACGATTTATTCAACTGCACGACCAAGACATTATTCCACTGTATATTTGTAAATAAAATAAAATTGTACTCGTCACATGCTTCGTATACAGCAGGTGTGGACTAACATTGAAATGCTTACTTACTGTCATACCTGACATAGTACATTCCTAATCTATACTGTAATTGGGTACGTAAAGTATCGGTTTGTTAGTGTGCATACTATCCCCTTCAATGACTTGTTAATTGACTTTTGTTGTTATTGATATTGATTATTGTACTAAAATGTAGCTAGCATGCAGTAATTTCACTTCACCTTTTATATCCACTGTAAACTATGTATTTGACAAATACGATTTTATTGAGTTGAACATGTTGTTAAAAGGTGACCTGGTACAGGTTGTGTGAGGTATCGAAAGGACTCTTCTTTAAAAGCATGATCTGCCAGAGGGAGGGAGGGAGGCGTTTCTGTCACACAGTGCCTGCAGGGATGAGTCAGAGCCATTAACACATTTACTGTACTGAGTGGACAATACATTATTAATGCAATGCCTTCATTTCTTTCTTTTTTAGCATTCACACAGTGCACAAGACATTTCCCAGGGAAATCTAGGATATTAAAAGGAAGTGATGTTGCAAATGAATGATTCCTTTTCCGTGTTTTGCTCATTGAACCGTCTCTTTGTTGAATATCAAATATTTAATCCCTTCATTACAGCTCTTTTTTTTGTACCTGAAAATTGTGTACTGTACCTACGAAGTAGAGTGCAAAATGTAGCATACACTCAAGAATCACCGCTTTTCCCCTGACATTGTTCACATTCAAATCCAAAAGTTTCTGGTCATTATAACAGTCTCTTTGTCATGGTCAGGCAGAGTAGTGATATCATCGAATATAATGTGTTGGCACATGGTGTGTTGAGGTGGAGGGCATGTCCCAATTACTTCTTCTGTGCACTAATTAGTATGTCAGAGAGTGATGATGACGAGGGTCAGAGTGGAAGTGGTGATAATGATGAAGCTGACACAGATGAGGAAGCTGACACAAAGACCCATTTTAAAGGCTCAGTGCAGTCGAAAAGGTGATTTTCCTGTGTTGTGTATATATATATATATATATATATATATATATATATATATATATATATATATATATATATATTTCCACAGTATGAGGTTGGAATAATTTCTAATAGACCAATAAGATAGAGAGTTCCAAACCTCTCTGCCAGTAACAACTAGTTTTTAGTTTTCCCCTCCCCACTCTGACCACTCCCAGGTTGTCCTAGCAAAATTCTTGCTTGAGAAATTGCTCTTTGCTAAGAAGCCATTTTTGTTTATTTTTGACCATTTCATTTGAAAACAATCACAGTAAGATACTTAATTGTTACCCTGAAATGATTTGATGTTGAGATGAAAATGTCTGCATTGAACCTTCAAGAAAAAGGAGATGATGGTGGACTACAGGTAAAAGAGGAGCGAGCACGCCCCCATTCTCATCCACGGGGCTGCAGCAGGTTGAGAGCTTCAACTTCCTCGGTGTCCACATCACCAACAAACTAACATGGTCCAAGCACACCAAGGCAGTCATGAAGAGGGCACGACAAAACCTATTCCCCCTCAGGAGACTGAAAAATTTGGCATGGGTCCTCAGATCCTCAAAAGGTTCAACAGGTTCAAAAGGTTCAACAGCTGCACCATCGAGAGCTTCACTGCCTGGTATGACAACTGCTCAGCCTCCGACCGCAAGACACTTCAGAGGATAGTGCAAACGGCCCAGTATATCACTGGGGCCAAGCTTCCTGCCAAATTATCAAAGACTCCAGCCACCCTAGTCATAGACTGTTCTCTCTGCTACCGCATGGCAAGCGGTACCAGAGCGCCATGTCTAGGTCCAAAAGGCTTCTTAACAGCTTCTACCCCCAAGCCATAAGACTCCTGAACATCTAGTCAAATGGCTACACAGACTATTGTACCCCCCCCTCCCTCTTTCACACGGCTGCTACTCTCTGTTGTTATCATCTATGCAAAGTCACTTTAATAACTCTACCTACATGTACATATTACCTCAACTAACTGGTAACCACGCACATTGACTCTGTACCGGTACACCCCTGTATATAGTCTATTGTTATTTTACTGCTGCTCTTTAATTACTTGTTACTTGTATCTCTTATTCTTATCCATAGTTTTTTAAACTGGATTGTTGGTTAGGGGCTCACAAGTAAGCATTTCACTGTTGTATTCGGCGCATGTGACGAATGCAATTTGATTTGATTTGATTTCACCCATACTGCAGGGCGTCTGTTTGACCCCTCCCTCACCTCTCTCCCCTCTCGGGGTTCTCAACCGGGTCCTCTTCGAGACGTCCATAGATAGATCATTATTCTAATTGCCTGCCGTAGGGAACTGGAGACAGTTATGGACTGTTTTAATGGTCAATGCTATTGAAGGCAGGAATATGTAATAATGGGTGGAGGACATCAAAGAGCATAATCTATGTATAGAGAGAGAGAACCCTATACTGCATGTGTTTGGCACGATCTGTGGAATTCTGACATGTCTTCTGCATGGTCGTTATCCATTGGCTGTTGGCTACTCGCTCTGTTCTCTGCATGCCTTAAGCTTCCTCTGTCTTCTGTGTCTGGCTGTGTCCTAGGCTAGCACTCTTAGATTACTTCCTCTTCTCCACTGTACTCCCCTTCTTCATTCTTCATTCCACAGTGATCTGAAAATACTGGATGACTGAAAGCAGTATGGTGGAAATAAAGGCATGAATAAAGGCATGTATGCCTTTTCAGACTATAGTGCCCTATAGGGAGAAGGAAGGAGGTAACCTCAGATTGCTGGAACAGATCTTAATGATGATGATAATACCAAGATGCTGACACGCTCTTTCACACACTAATGGTACTGTCTGGTTGTGGGCCTTCTAACCTTCCCTATCTGTCTTTATCACTCTCCTGTCTGTCTGTCTGTCTGTCTGTCTGTCTGTCTGTCTGTCTGTCTGTCTGTCTGTCTGTCTGTCTGTCTGTCTGTCTGTCTGTCTGTCTGTCTGTCTGTCTGTCTGTCTGTCTGTCTGTCTGTCTGTCTGTCTGTGTGAAGTCCTTGCTATGTATGAGAATGTTCTTAAGTGTCCTACACTGGGCTGCACGGGACGCGGCCATGTCAATAGCAACAGGAACTCCCACAGAAGGTGAGTCGGCCTACCATATTGGAAAATGGCAGGATCATCTGTGTTACATCCTCCTTTTGTTCAGTTTCACATCCAATGACAGGTGGTTACTTTATCCTGGTTTCTTGCCTCTTTATTTATATATTGTCTTTCGTTTGTGTTTTACTGGATATTACTGATTATTTTGTATTTATTTTCTCATTTGTTTATATATTCATTTATTTATGTTCCAATTGTATCATCAATTTGCCAATTATTTATGTCTGTATATTGTTGCACATATGTCACTTTTTATTGACTGCGATGGAAAAGGAGTTTACAAAAGTTGTTGGAAACTCATTTTTTGAAGCTAGGAGAGCTGGAGAGAAGAAGGGAGTCACCCATAGCAGATATTAGGGTGTCGAAGCAGCCATTAGCACCTCTCTACCACCTTTGGCAGGAGGGAAGGAAGGCTACCGACCTGGGTAGACTGGAGCTCTCTCCTGCTGAGCACAGTGTCAATAAGACAGGCCTACACACAAATAGACACACAGTACATACACTCAGACACACACACACAGTCATACGCATACTGACTTTCTGAGGATGTGCGTAGCCATTCACACTATCACACACACACACTTACAAAATACACACTCACTCACCTACAGTATATGGACTCCTGCTATCCTATAATCACAACTCAAGAATGCAACTCTCACTCCACATGCACTGGCTGAGGGCTGTGATCTAAATAACTTATTTTTTGGTTTTTATTTTTTTAAATAGACAAGTCATTTAAGAACAATTAAGAATTCTTATTTACAATAACGGCCTCCCCCGGTCAAACCTACCCCGGTCAAGACTTCAACCCTCTTCACACTTGACAACATTTATAACTAAGAACTTATAAATAACAACAAAGGTCCTTTTTAACCTTTGGATGTTAGTGTGTGTGTGGGTGTATTGGGAGGCTGATTAGTGTGTGTGTGTGTGTGTGTGTGTGTGTGTGTGTGTGTGTGTGTGTGTGTGTGTGTGTGTGTGTGTGTGTGTGTGTGTGTGTGTGTGTGTGTGTGTGTGTGTGTGTGTGTGTGTGTGTGTGTGTGTGTGTGTGTGTGTGTGTATACATTAAATGGGGAGTTGCAGGGAGGGGATTGTGTGTGTCTGCAGGTAGTTTAATCTCAGAATTCCCTGAAGCCACTCAACCAGAAATAAGCAAGCTGTTATAATAACCAACTGTGTTGTTATTTAAAGTGCTTAATGAAAATGAATGATATTGGAAATTAACCAAAGACTTATTGAAAGGCAGGCAGGCAGGCAGGCAGGCAGGCAGGCAGGCAGGCAGGCAGGCAGGCAGGCAGGCAGCCAGGCAGGCAGGCAGATAGACAACCTGAGTGACAGACAGGTAGCCAGGGATGCATTGAATCAATCAATCACATTTATTTATAAAGCCCTTCTTACATCAGCTGATGTCACAAAGTGCTGTACAGAAACCCAGCCTAAAACCCCAAACAGCAAGCAATGTAGGTGTAGAAGAGAGGAACCAGGCTATGATGGGTGGCAAATCCTCTTTTGGCTGTACCGGGTGGAGATTATAACATAACATGGCCAAGATGTTCAAATGTTTATAGATGACCAGCAGAGTCAAATAATAATAATCACAGTGGTTGTCGAGGGTGCAACAGGTCAGCACCTCAGGAGTAAATGTCAGTTAGCTTTTCATAGTAAATCATTCAGATTATCTCTACCGCTCCTGCTGTCTCTAGAGAGTTGAAAACAGCAGGTCTGGGACAAGGTAGCACGTCCAGTGAACAGGTCAGGGTTCCATAGCCACAGGCAGAACAGTTGAAACTGGAGCAGCAGCACGACCAGGTGGACTGGGGACAGCAAGGAGTCATCAGGCCAGGTAGTCCTGAGGCATGGTCCTAGGGCTCGGGAGAGAAAAAAAAAAGAGAAAGAAAAAAGAGAGAATTAGAGAGAGCATACTTAAATTCACACAGGACACCGGATAAGACAGGAGAAATACTCCAGATATAACAGACTGACCCTAGCCCCCCGACACAAACTATTGCAGCATAAATACTGGAGGCTGAGACAGGAGGGGTCGGGAGACACTGTTGCCCCGTCTGAGGTTAACCGCGGATAAGGCCAAACAGGAAGGACATAACCCCACCCACAAAGCACAGCCCCCACACCACTAGAGGGATATCTTCAACCACCAACTTACTATCCTGAGACAAGGCCGAGCATAGCCCACGAAGATCTCACCCACGCCACGAACTCAAGGGGAGGCGTCAAACCGGACAGGAAGATCACGTCAGTGACTCAGCCACTCAATTGGCGCACCCCTCCTAGGGACGGCATGGAAGAGCACCAGTAAGCCAGTGACTCAGCCCCTGTAATAGGGTTTGAGGCAGAGAATCCTAGTGGAGAGAGGGGAATTGGCCAGGCAGAGACAGCAAGGGTGGTTCGTTGCTCCAGTACCTTTCCGTTCACCTTCACACTCCTGGGCCAGACTACACTCAATCATAGGAGCTACTGAAGAGATGAGACTTCAATAAAGACTTAAAGGTCGAGACCGAGTCTGCGTCTCTCATATGGAGAGGCAAACCATTCCATAAAAATTGAGCTTTATAGGAGATAGCTCTGCCTCCAGCTGTTCGCTCAGAAATTCTAGGCACAGTAAGGAGGCCTGTGTCTTGTGACAGTAGCATACGTGTAGGTATGTATGGCAGGACCAAAGTGGAAAGATAGTTAGGAGCAAGCTCTTGTAATGCTTTGTAGGTTGAAATCATCCCTAACCTTAACAGGAAGCCAGTGAAGAAAGGCTAGCACTGGAGTAATATGATCACATTTCTTGGGGGTTCTAGTCAAGATTCTAGCAGCCGTGTTTAGCACTAACTGAAGTTTATTTAGTGCTTTATCCGGATAGCCGGAAAGTAGAGCATTGCAGTAGTCTAACCTAGAAGTGACAAAAGCATAGTTGAATTTTTCGGAATAATTTTTGGTCAGAAAGTTTCTGATTTTTGCAATGTTCTGTAGATGGAAAAAAGCTGTCCTTGCAACAGTCTTGATATGTTCGTCAGAAGAGAGATCAGGGTCCAGAGTAGTGCCGAGGTCTTCACAGTTTAATTTGAGACGACTGTACAACCATCAAGATTAATTGTCAGATTCAACAGAAGATCTCTTTGTTTCTTGGGACCTAGAACTAGCATCTCTGTTTTGTCCGAGTTTAAAAGTAGAACATTTGCCGCCATCCACTTCCTTGTGTCTGAAACATAGGTTCCATGGGGGCCGTACATGTACAGATGTGTGTCGTCCGCATAGCAATGAATGTTAACATTATGTTTCCGAATAACATCACCAAGAGGTAAAATAAATAATGCAAACAATAGTGGTCCTAAAATGGAGCCTTGAGGAACACCAACATTTACAGTTGATTTGTCAGAGGACAAACCATCTACAGAGACAAACTGATATCTTTCTGATAGATAAGATCTAAACCAGGCTAGAATTTGTCTGTGCAGACCAATTTGAGTTTCCAATCTCTCCAAAAGAATGTGGTGATCGATGGTATCAAAAGCAGCACTAAGGTCTAGGAGCACGAGGACAGATGCAGAGCCTCCATCTGACGCCATTAAAAGTTCATTTACCACCTTGAATGGGACCATTATATGCAAAAGAGACTCTAGCCCCGTTCATACCTGCCGCTAACATGCGTCCTTCGTCCTGACCTTTCCTGATCTTATCCTGATCTTGCCCATTTACATTTATAAGATCTGATCTAGATCAGTTCACAAAGAGTCTTTGAGTCATTGGGTAAAATCAGATTGTGGACAAGATCAGGAAAGTGACACATGGTAGAACCAGGTATAAGCAGGGCTTCTGTGTCTCAATGGGCTTTTCCTGGTTACATTTTTTTTAATAAGATATGACCAGTCTCCCTTCCATTCCTGGTTGTCTTATTCACCCCCGTCCCCCCGTCCCCTCCCGTCCCTGTCCCCGTCCCTCCAGTTTGTCAGGGTGTCCCATCGCTGCAGCAGAGAAGCTGCAGAAAGCCCAGGACAAGAGCATCTGTTGTGACGGCTCCTCCAAGTCTAACCAGGGTTCTGACCGCGTGCTCAGGTACTGGTCTGACTGATCACCACACTACACTCAGCATCTATGGGGAACACCTCACTGAGAGAGACAGTGTAGGCACAGTCGAAAGACCTAAACATATTAATTGGACTTCAAATGCTGAACCAGGGTTCAGTTCAATTCCATTTCAAATGATTGTACTCTTCCTGAACTGGCTGAATTGAATTGACCCCATTGTAGAGTTATTCTACCTTACACCCTTACCTACCTTAGTTAGTGTTGGAAGGTTTTCTTAATTAATGTATTATAGATTTAAAAGGTTCTCTATGTCTGTTTGATTTCTATATCTTTTGATCTCTCAGACAGTTATAGTTTGGAGAAGCTCTACATTAATGTTCTTGTTTATGGAGTGAAAGCCTTTATTGGGTTTTAGAGATCAGAATCATTTCAGCAAAAGTTTATTTGATATGCATGATAAGATAATGATTAAAAAGGTATTATTAAACGGGTGGTTCGAGCACTGAATGCTGATTGGTTGACAGCCATGGTATGTCAGACCGTATACCACGGGTATGACAAAACATTTATAATATCAGAGAAAATGCATGACTTTAATTGTGAGTTCTGTTTGGGTACGATCATTTATGGAGACATTGTAGTGTTGCAATGACAGACAGTATAGACATGTAGCTTAGATAAACTCAAAGCTCAATGCAAGGATCACCTGAGGTTAGTTGACTGTTGCCTTTTCCCTTTGCTACCTTTCCCTCCCCCCTCTCCTCCCCTTCCCACCTCCCCTGCGTGATGTTTGGTGCCTCTGCTCTGTCCAACCTACGCCCCCTCGTGGTTTATTTTCCAGGCCTATGTGCTTTGTGAAACAGCTGGAGATCCCTCAGTACGGCTACAAGAACAACGTGTCCACCAGCACGCCGCGCTCCAACCTGGCCAAGGAACTGGAGAAGTACTCTAAGACCAGCTTTGACTACAGCAGCTTCACTGACAGCAGCCACAGCAACAATGTCTACGGCAAACGGGTCATCGCACCCAAACTCCAAGGCAGGGACACTTCCCCTAAAGGATATGATGGTACAGACTGATGTGTTGTCTCTTCCCTTTACTCTGTTATTCTGCTTTATTGTTGTTTCAGGTTTTCAATCTGATACATTTTGTTGGTAGAAGGTTGAAAAAATGGTTCCAAATGTATTTGGCTGTCCCCAAAGGGGAATACTTTTTGGATTCAGTTAGAATCCTTTTGTGTTCCATTTTGAACCCTCTGTGGAAAAGTTTATACATGGAACCCAAAAGGGTTCTACCTGGAACCAAAATGGTTCTACCTGGAACCAAAAAGGGTTCTTCAAATGGTTCTCCTATGGGGACAGCCGAAGAACCCTTTTAGGTTCTAGATAGCACCTTTTTTGGTGTATGTATGGTATATGAATTTTCTTTATTTCAAAGGTCTTTTCTCCACAGATTCATTGTAGTTTTGTCCCTTGTTTCCAAACTCAGCAATATTTAATCTTCTCAAATTCTATATTGTTGAAATGAATGCATCTCCCTTAGCCAAGTTACGATAAGAGCATTTCTATGCAGTGGATGTGTTTATACTTGTGGATAACTATCCCTACCCCTGTGTATGTCCTTCAGCCAAGCGCTACTGTAAGAACTCCAGCTCGGCAAGTAGCACGACCAGCACCTACGCCCCCAGCAGCAGCAGTAGCAGCCTGAGCTGTGGAGGAGGGGGCGGAGGGGGAGGCAGTAGTGCCAGCTCCACCTGTAGTAAGAGCAGCTTCGACTACACCCACGACATGGAGGCTGCTCACATGGCCGCCACGGCCATCCTCAACCTGTCCACGCGCTGCAGAGAGATGCCCCACGGCCTGGGAGGAAAACCCCAGGATCTGTGTACTCGGGTAGGTTGATAATTAACTACTTATACATATGTTAGCCTTTATAAACCCTTTACAGCTGATATCTTCATGTAAGGTGGAACACAAGTAAATAGGGTTGTCCATCATGCACCAATTCAGAGAAAGTGAGAGGATGACAGGTTTATTTCTTGACATAGAGGTTGACTTTCAGCCAACTGGAAATATCCAAATCCTACTTGGCATCATGTGGTTTACCATAGTCTATTATAGTATGGGTTAAACCTTTGAACTATATCCTACAACCACAGTCCCATCCCACTGCTAGAGGCTTTTCCCTCCAAGCTTGTCCTGTCCTGCCAGGTAACGTGAGCAGTGATGAGTGAGGATGATATGGTCTCTTTAGCCATGAACGCTTGTGATCTGTTAAAGATATATCCACGGCTGTGTCTCTGACATGGAGCTCAGCGAGACAGTTTTTTATTTCCCTTCCGGGATCAGACAGGGTAGATAGGAAGCGTGGTGGGATGGGATGGATCGGCGTTGACGTGCGCTGTGAGCCCAATATGTCATCAGGAGGCGATAAGGCGTCGGTAGTCCTGCATTATCAGCACGGAGACGCTGAGCCGGCAAATAGGAGAGAGAGGAAGCACAGCAGAGTACTAACGCTAGCCTGGCGCTAATGTTGGCAGCATGGTCTGTCTGGGGCTGGAGAGCCGAGAATAGAGGAGGGGAAAAGAGTTGAGAGGAATGCATAGGGGAGAGGTGATGAAAGGATGGGAAAACAGAAGAGAAAGTAAGGGAGTAGAGGGGCATCTTCAGTGTGAAGTAGAGAGGAGTGGTAGAAGAGCCTTAGGCAATTAGGACTTTATCTCTTTCTCCCTTCCTCTCTGCCCGTCTCTGATCCATAGGTGAGGCAGACAGGGAGGAGCTTCCTAGGCAGAGATGGACACAGGAAACGTCAGGGAGACTCTCAACCTTCTTTCATCTGAACACTTCCAGTCATGTCATTGCTTTTCTCACATTGTCTGTCTTTCCGCTATCTATATCCTCTCCTATCTCTCTGAGTGAAAGTGAGGGAGACTGAGGAATACTCATGAATACTGAGGGAGAATACCTGGTTTTGTTTTAGGATCAGGAGGGGGCAGGTGAAAGTAATGTGGGGAAGCAGCTACTGAGCCCTCCAACTCTCTCTCGCCCACCTTCACCCAGCACAGCCCTGGAAACAGGGGTCCAGGGCTACCTAGGGGTCAGATGATGATGCTGTGGTCCTTGAGGAAACGGGGGAAGATCTTTAAAGGGGCTTCCTCATGTCCCAATCTACTACTAATTAGACATCATGGGTCAATCACATTAGTACTGTCATACACACCCGACAGGTCCTTTATACGTAGACACAGATGCACACAGACAGCCAGAGCCCCATCCCTTTGGCTCCACGGCTATGACAGCTGAGCTGGTAACATATCACTGAGCCGGTTACATATCACTGAGCCGGCTACATATCACTGAGCCGGTAACATATCACTGAGCCGGTTACATATCACTGAGCCGGTTACATATCACTGAGCCGGTAACATATCACTGAGCCGGTAACATATCACTGAGCCGGTTACATATCACTGAGCCGGCTACATATCACTGAGCCGGTAACATATCACTGAGCCGGTTACATATCACTGAGCCGGTTACATATCACTGAGCCGGTAACATATCACTGAGCCGGTAACATATCACTGAGCCGGTTACATATCACTGAGCCGGTTACATATCACTGAGCCGGTAACATATCACTGAGCCGGTAACATATCACTGAGCCGGTAACATATCACTGAGCCGGTTACATATCACTGAGCCAGTTACATATCACTGAGCCAGTAACATATCACTGAGCCAGTAACATATCACTGAGCCGGTTACATATCACTGAGCCGGTTACATATCACTGAGCCGGTAACATATCACTGAGCCAGTTACATATCACTGAGTGACCGCCAGTGTGGGGACACACTGGGACAAGGACAGGGACATGGAGAGAGCTGGCTTGATATCCCTCACGTATGAGAATTAGCTCTCACATTTATTACATACCAGTGGTTGTTTATTATACATCTCAGTAGCTATATATCAGTGTATTATATATCTTAGTAGCTAAATATTGTTTATTATATATCTCAGTAGCTATATATCAGTGTATTATATATCTCAGTAGCTAAATATAACTTATTATACGTCTTGGTAGCTAAATATCAGTTTATTACATATTTCAGTAGCTATATATAATTTATTATAAATCTCAGGAGCTATATGTCAGTTTATTATATATCTCAGTAGCTAAATATCTGTTTATTATATATTTCAGTAGCTAAATATAATTTATTATAAATCTCAGTACCTATATATCAGTTTATTATATATTTCAGTAGCTATATATCAGCTTATGATATATCTTTGTAGCTATATATCATTTTATTATATATCTCAGTAGCTATATATCAGTTTATTATATATCTCAGTAGCTATATATCAGTTTATTATATATCTCAGTAGCTATATATCAGTTTATTATACATCTCAGTAGCTATATATCAGTTTATGATATATCTTGGTAGCTATATATCATTTTATTATATATCTCAGTAGCTATATATCATTTTATTATATATCTCAGTAGCTATATATCAGTTTATTATATATCTCAGTAGCTATATATCAGTTTATTATACATCTCAGTAGCTATATATCAGTTTATGATATATCTTGGTAGTTATATATCATTTTATTATATATCTCAGTAGCTATATATCAGTTTATTATATATCTCTGTAGCTAAATATTGTTTATTTTATTTCTCAGTAGCAACACTCCCGATTGCTCAGTTTGGCCGGGCCGCCAACTCTAGGAAGAGTCTTGGTGGTTCCAAACTTCTTCCACTTAAGAATGGTGGAGGCCATTGTGTTCTTGGGGAATTCGAATGCTGCAGACATTTTTTGGTACCCTTCCCCAGATCTGTGGCTCGACACAATCCTGTCTCGGAGCTCTATGGACAATTCCTTCAACCTCATGGCTTGTTTTTTGCTCTGACATGCAGTGTCAACTGTGGGATCTTATATAGACAGGTGTGTGCCTTTCCAAATCATGTCCAATCAATTGTATTTACCACAGGTGGACTCCAGTCAAGTTGTAGAAACATCTCAAAGATGATCAATGGAAACAGGATGCACCTGAGCTCAATTTCGAGTCTCATAGCTAATGGTCTGAATACTTGTGTAAATAAGATGTATGTTTTTTATTTGCAAACATTTCTAACAATCTGTTTTCGCTTTGTCATTATGGGTTGACGAGGAAAATGTTTTAGAGGTGGTAAGGTTGTAACATAACCAAATGTGGAAAAAGTCAAGGGGTCTGAATACTTTCCGAATGCATTGTATATCTCAGTAGCCATTTATCAGTTTAATATACATCTTAGTAGCTATATATCAGTTTCTCAGATGATCTTATATGTGTCTATCATTTGTCTACAGAGGCTGATTCTGTATTGTTGCCATATTGGCCGGAGAGTGATAAAAGTGTAGCTGTGGTCCTTCTGTAGCTCAGTTGGTAGAGCATGGCGCTTGTAACGCCAGGGTAGTGGGTTCGATTCCCGGGACCACCCATACGTAGAATGTATGCACACATGACTGTAAGTCGCTTTGGATAAAAGCGTCTGCTAAATGGCATATATAGTGCTATGTGCGTTATACTCATTTTAAAGCTATGGTCCTTCCAAAGATGGCTCTGGAAGCACAGCGCAGTACCCCAGCCTCTGAGCCTGGAACCCTAAATAAGTTTATGTGCGTCACAGATAAGAGGGTCAGGGTTTTTCTCCACTGAAACACAGGGAGAATCCAGCCTAGGGGGAGTGTCGTATGGAATCACTGTTAAAACGCGAGGAGAGGAGGAGAGGAGAGGAGGGGAGGGGGTCGGAGTAAAGGATATTAATGAGGGCAAGGGAAAGGTGACAAATAGACATTACCCCTCCCCTCCTAACCCCTCTAAAAACACTACCCTCAAGGGAAGGATTCAACTGGCCACATTTGCAGCAGATACAGTACATGGACATTCAGTTGGGTAGAAAAGGAAGGATTAGAGGGAGAGAGAGTGTTTTGAGTGATTATTCAAGCCTGCCTGTGTCCCTGTTTGTTCTGGTATATTTCTTGTGTTTTTGGTTGACTAGCAGCAGTCCCCCTGCAGCCGCCCAGGATTGCCCTCCCACAAACCTCTCACCCCACTCTCTGTCCCTGTCCACTCACATCACATTCAAACCAGCCAGGCCCCAATCTGCTCCCTCTGGCTGTGGAGGTTATAGTCCCTCCGAGGGAGGGAGAGATGGAGAGAGCTGGAGAGAGATGGAGAGACAGAGACAGAGAGAGAGGGTATATAGATTAGTGTAGGATCACTACATTTGCTCAGTGTGCACTTGCCCTTTACCACTGATGACCATGTCTCTCCCACCAGTCACTATGCATTTACCACTGATGACCATGTCTCTCCCACCAGTCACCATGCATTTACTACTGATGACCATGTCTCTCCCACCAGTCACCATGCATTTACTACTGATGACCATGTCTCTCCCACCAGTCACTATGCATTTACTACTGATGACCATGTCTCTCCCACCAGTCACTATGCATTTACTACTGATGACCATGTCTCTCCCACCAGTCCCCATGCATTTACTACTGATGACCATGTCTCTCCCACCAGTCACCATGCATTTACTACTGATGACCATGTCTCTCCCACCAGTCACCATGCATTTACTACTGATGACCATGTCTCTCCCACCAGTCACTATGCATTTACCACTGATGACCATGTCTCTCCCACCAGTCACCATGCATTTACCACTGCTGACCATGTCTCTCCCACCAGACACTATGCATTTACCACTGATGACCATGTCTCTCCCACCAGTCACTATGCATTTACTACTGATGACCATGTCTCTCCCACCAGTCACCATGCATGTACCACTGATGACCATGTCTCTCCCACCAGTCACTATGCATTTACTACTAATGACCATGTCTCTCCCACCAGTCACCATGCATTTACTACTGATGACCATGTCTCTCCCACCAGACACTATGCATTTACCACTGATGACCATGTCTCTCCCACCAGTCACCATGCATTTACTACTGATGACCATGTCTCTCCCACCAGTCACCATGCATGTACCACTGATGACCATGTCTCTCCCACCAGTCACTATGCATTTACTACTAATGACCATGTCTCTCCCACCAGTCACCATGCATTTACTACTGATGACCATGTCTCTCCCACCAGTCACCATGCATTTACTACTGATGACCATGTCTCTCCCACCAGTCACCATGCATTTACTACTGATGACCATGTCTCTCCCACCAGTCACTATGCATTTACCACTGATGACCATGTCTCTCCCACCAGTCACTATGCATTTACTACTGATGACCATGTCTCTCCCACCAGTCACCATGCATTTACCACTGATGACCATGTCTCTCCCACCAGTCACTATGCATTTACTACTGATGACCATGTCTCTCCCACCAGTCACCATGCATTTACTACTGATGACCATGTCTCTCCCACCAGTCACCATGCATTTACTACTGATGACCATGTCTCTCCCACCAGTCACCATGCATTTACTACTGATGACCATGTCTCTCCCACCAGTCACTATGCATTTACTACTGATGACCATGTCTCTCCCACCAGTCACTATGCATTTACCACTGATGACCATGTCTCTCCCACTAGTCACCATGCCTTTTTCCTCCCAGTGGGAAATATTAGGAGAGTTATGTAATCACATCTATATAATAGGTTTTTGAGCCCAGTGTTGTTTTGCCTTCCTTCTCCCCTCTCTTTCCTTTGTTCTGTCAATCATTACTACTTTCCCTCCCACCCTCTTTCCCTGTCTATCTTCTATCTCTTCCTCCAGAACCCAGACCTAGAGGTAGATGAGAACGGGACATTAGACCTTAGCATTAAGCAGCGTTTGGGGGATGGAGTGGGTGCAGTGCTTACCCCCCTGGAGCCCATGTCGCCCCAGCGCCTGATGCGCTACGGCATGGGGGATGACTGCTGGGACCTGCCAGTTGATTACACCAAGATCAAACGCATCGACGAGGACAGCAAAGAGGTACTTGAATGAGGAGCATGATGATGATGATCACTACTCTAAACTGTAACTCCTACTGTCGGATGAGCTTATCCTACCTTTAATGATAATGACTTTCCATAACATTAGCTTCACAGTACCTCAATATTCAAAGAACATTTAGACTTCAGCATTCAAATTTCCTCCATGCAAACAAACTGCATACCTGCAAACATTTTACATTTCACATAGGAATTCATACAGAAGTCAAACTCCCCATACTCTGCATTTCAGTAACACCCATCCATTTGGCATTCAATACAGTACCTACAGTTTTTCACATCTGTTCAACCCAAGCCATCTGTCTCCAAGGCCTTTCTGTTCATTCCTTTGTGTAAAAGACTCCAATTTCAGTTGAGGTTATTTTTAACACCAGCCTAGATCTCAGGTACATGCTGAATGATTGGAAAGTCATATTAGGAGTTCTCCAGGAAAACAATGAATTATTTGTATGTTACATTTCCATCAGCATCACCGTACAGCAGACAGAGTTGTCTGGGTTTATTTTGGATCATGCTCTCTGCCTACTATGTGTCTCTGCTATTGTGAATTATGCAAATAAATAGCTTGCACATTGTGGTAGAATCTATATAGCTCTTCTCATCAAAAGACTGTGTGACAGACCTGGGGTATTTTCTGTGTATTTTAGTATTTTCAAATAATGTGTCAAGAATTATATTGGAAGAATTTTAAAGTATTTTCAAATACTTATATAAATAGTATTTTCAAATATCTGGGTTAAATGCATGTGAGTGTATTTCAGTCATTGTATTTGAGTATTTTCAACTACATGCCAATACTTTACAAGTGTATTTCCAAATACATTCCAATATTCAACTATATTTAAAAAATTCAGTAATTTATCAGACGCTCTTATTCAGAGAGACTTACAATTAGTGCATTTTTTAAAAGAATTCTAGGTTAGACAACACATCACAATGGTATCATGTACATTTTCCCTCAAAAAAGTATTTATCAGCTAAATCAATGTTAGTGGGAAAATAAGTGTTGGGGACGTTGTGAGAGTTATTTAAGATACTCGTCAAAGAAGTAGGGTTTCAGGTGTTTTCCAAAGATGGACAGGATGTGCGCTGTCCTGACTTTAGGGGGAAGCTGGTTCCAACACTGGTGTGGCAGGACAGAGACGGATGACGGATGAACTTGCAGAAGCGAGTCACTGCTTTGATGTTTGCAGAGAACAGGGTGTTATCCAGGGTCACGCCATGGTTCTTTGTACTCTGTGAGGGGGACACCATAGAGTGGAGAGGTCTTGGAGCAGGCAGGCGGAAGAGCAGCTCCGTTTTGTCAAGGTTGAGCTTGAGGTAATGGGCCGACATCCAAGCTGAGATGCCTGTCAGGCATGCAGAGATACATGTCGCCACGTGGGTGTCAGAAGGGGGGGATATGACAAAGCCGTGTGACTTGGTGTAAAAAGAAAAGAGAAGAGGGCCTAGAACTGAGCCCTGGGGGACACCAGTATTGAGAGCATGTTCTGCAGACAGATTTCCTCCATGCCACGTGGTAGGAGTGACTTACCAGGTAGGATGCAATCCAGGGGTGTGCAGAGGGATGGTGCCAGGTTTCCCCCAATCCCGAGAGGGTTCCAGTCTGTAGTTTTTGAAGTCAGATGGGTGGAGTGCTGGTTTTTTGAGGGGAGCGACTCTGGCCATCTTGGTCAGGGAGTGGTCAGGGATGAGTTGATAAGGGAAGTAAGGAATGGGAGGTCTCCAGAGATTGTTTGGAGAAGGGAGGAGGAGATGGGGTTGAGTGGGAAGGTTAACAGGCAGCTGGACATCACTAGTCACAGGATTCCATCTGGAGAGAGAGGGGAGAAAGAGGTCAAGGCATAGGGGTAGTTCTGTGTGAGTGGGAACAGTGGACTCAGTAGTCTGAGTTAAAGAGGAGCGGATGTCATCTCCCTTTTTTCAAAATGGTTGACAGTCATCCACAGAGAGGGAGGAGGTGGAGGATTAACCTGTTATGGCTGCAATCCCGATATCGGGATCGATATGACTACCAGTGAAAATAGAGAAATTCAAACCACAGAAATCTCATACTTACACTTCCTAAAACATACATGTGTCTTATATCATTTTAAAGCTATTCGCGTTGTTAATCCCACCATAGTGTCCCATTTCAAATAGGCTTTTCAGCGAAAGCACTACAAACGATTATGTTAGGTCTCCACCAAACCACAATAAGCACAGCCATTTTCCAGCAAAATATAGCCTTCACAAAAACCAGAAATAAAGATAAAATTAATCACTAACCTTGAACTATCTTCATCATATGACACTTATAGGACTTCATGTTACACAATACATGCATGTTTTGTTTGATAAAGTTAATATTTATATCAAAGAATCTGAGTTTACATTGGTACGTTAGATTCACCAGTTCTAAAAACATCAAGTGATTTTGCATAGCCATATAGTTTCAACAGAAATACTCATCATAAATGTAGATGATAATGCAAGTTATACACATGGAATTATAGATATACCTCTCCTTAATGGAACTGATGTGTCAGATTTCAAAAAAGGTTTACGGAAAAAAGCAACCCATGCAATAATCTGAGACGGCGCTCAGAACAGTAGCCAAATTAGCCTCCATGTTGGAGTCAACAGAAACCAGAAAATACATGATAAATGTTTCCTTACCTTTTATGAACTTCATCAGAATGCAGTCCTAGCAATCCCAGGTCCACAATAAATGCTTGATTTGTTCGAAAATGTCAGTTATTTATGTCCAATTAGCTACTTTGGTTAGCGCGTTTGGTAAACAATTCCAAAGTCACAAAGCGCATCCACTATAACGTGACGAAATGTCCAAAAGTTCCGTAACAGTCGGTAGAAACATGTCAAACGATGTACTGAATCAATCTTTAGAATGTTGTTTACATATATCTTGAATAACGTTCCATCCGGATAATTAGAATGGCTTCAGATGAGCGATGGAACGCAGGTGGAAGCATGGTCCACTCATGGCTGTGGTGACTATTTCCTGTGTCAATCGACCCCCCTTTACATTAGAGTCATCAGACAAAGTTCTATTGACTGTTGACATCTAGTGGAAGGCGTAGGAAGTGAAAACTCACCCATACCTCACTGTAATTTCAATGAGACCTTGGTTGAAAATCTGCCACCTCCAGAAAAAAAACAGGATGTGGAATTTCTCAGGTTTTTGCCTGCTATATGAGTTATGTTATACTCACAGACATAATTCAAACAGTTTTAGAAACTTCAGAGTGTTTTGTATCCAATATGAATAATACCATGCAAATATTCGCAACTATGACTGAGGAGCAGGCCGTTTGATATGGGCACATTTCATCCAAGCTACTCAATACTGCCCCTGCAGCCATAAAAAAGTTAAGGAGGGAGGAGAAAATGGAGAAGAGTTTTGCAGGTTTTTAAGCGTTAGAAAGTAGCTTTAGAGAGGAGTGGGTGGAAAGAAGATAGGTCCTCTGGAAGTTACATTTTTCTCAATTTCTGCTCAGCCTTCCGCAGCCATGTTCTGTTAGCATGCAGTGAGTCACTCAGGCACGGAACAGGAGAGGAAGGTCGGGCCGGCTGGGAAGAAAGGGAAAGGGGACAGTGAGAGACAAAGGATGCAGAAAGGGAGGAAAGTAGGATCGAAGAGGCAGAGTCAGGAGGGAGAAGGATTTAGCAGGAAGAGAGGATAGGATAGAAGAGAGAGAGAGAGAGAGAGAGAGTGAAGATTGTGGCAGCACATGACCATCTGGGTGGGGGCTAAGTGGGTAGGATTTGAGGAAAAATGGAGGGAAAAGGAAACAAAGTAGTGATCAGAGACATGGAGGGGGTTGCAGTGACATTAGTAGGTGAACAGCCTCTAGTTAAGATGAGGTCAAGTGTATTGCCTATATTGTGAGTGGGAGGGGCCTGGGAAAGGGTGAGGTCAAGTGTATTGCCTATATTGTGAGTGGGAGGGGACTGGGAAAGGGTGAGGTCAAGTGTATTGCCTATATTGTGAGTGGGAGGGGACTGGGAAAGGGTGAGGTCAAGTGTGTTGCCTATATTGTGAGTGGGAGGGGACTGGGAAAGGGTGAGGTCAAGTGTGAGGTCAAAAAAGAAAGGAGTGGAAAGAAGAGGTAGAAATAAATTAATTAAAGTCAGGCGTCGGGAGTTTAAAGTCGCCCAGTACGATGAGTGGTGAGCCATCATCGGGAAATTAGCTTATCAAGGTGTCAAGCTCATTAAGAAACTCTCCAAGGGCACCTGGTGGGCGATAGATGACATTGTTAAGCTTGAGTGGACAAGTGACAGTAAGAGCATGGAATTCAAATGAAGAGATAGACAGGTGAGAGGGGGAAAATAGAAAATCTCCATTTAGGAGAAATGAGTAGAACTGTGCTACCACTGCAAAGAACAGATGCTCTCGGACTATAAGATAGCCAGATGACGCGATA
This sequence comes from Oncorhynchus keta, assembly GCF_023373465.1. Classification (NCBI taxonomy): domain Eukaryota; kingdom Metazoa; phylum Chordata; class Actinopteri; order Salmoniformes; family Salmonidae; genus Oncorhynchus; species Oncorhynchus keta. Next base: position 15,483,625 of record NC_068449.1, on the reverse strand, counting down.
GCAGCTGGAGTAGCAGTGTTCTCTGGGGAAATCCATGTCTCTGTCAGGGCCAAAAGGTGTAGGGACTGAGGGGCAACAGGCTGAGTTCCTTATTGACCACAGATAGGCAGTTCCAAACGCTGCAGAGATTAGGAATCACACATGGGTTGTGTGCACAAGGTACACTAAATTAGAAGGGTTGCAGCCACGGGGTGGAGAACGTCTGTAAAACCTACAGGGAGAGGCGCAAACTAGGATGGGAAACACACACATACTTTCCAAAGCTACAAATGAGCAAAATGAGATCATCAGAAAATAACTAGGTAAGATATTAAAGTGAGAGAGTCTAGTGGAGCCGTCCTCTCTTTCCTTCCTCATATAACTACTCAGAACAACTTGGCAGAACATCTTTGTTTCGGCAACAGCATTTGATTTGGTGACAAAACCTCTGCTTACACCTGTGGATGAAAACACAGGGGAGACTGAAGTACCACCACTAAATGCCTAGCAGAGGTGAAAGACCCACCTCCCAGCACTGATTGCTGATTTCCTGGCAGAGGTGGAGAAAACACTCCTTATAATACAACACGCCCACAAATGAGCAAGACTGTTACACAAATAGGCCTGAAACTAGCGTGAAACCAAGTCCACAATGACAAGTGCTGAGCAATCAGACAGTTCAAACAGCAATGATGAACTACTGTAGGCTAGTCGGTAAAAGACAGCACTTAAATTAAATTGCCCTAGTAGGACAATACCAACAGCTACTCATTGAATCACAAAATCTACTTGGTACTCTTGTAAGAGTTGATCCCCTTCCAAACTATAGATGATGCACTTTTGTGTGTGTGTGTGTGTGTGTGTGTGTGTGTGTGTGTGTGTGTGTGTGTGTGTGTGTGTGTGTGTGTGTGTGTGTGTGTGTGTGTGTGTGTGTGTGTGTGTGTGTGTGTGTGTGTGCTTTAGCGTGCCTGCGTGTCTGCCTGCGTGTGTGTATGTGTGCCCGTTTTTGCAATGTAGAGGAACTAACAAAATTACCCTGTTCTTCAATTTTTGCTAGATATATTTGCCTGTGTCTTTAGGGGCATTACTGTACACACAGGAAAATAGAGGATTTACCTGGCAGCCTGCACTGTAGACAAAGCCAGTCTGCAGCCAGACACTAGCCATCTGGGACTTCACGAGCGTGCCATCTAGTGTATCTGTTAAGTACTGCATTAGAACGCTCAGCCAGCTCCCTAATTCTGATTCCATTGTGCTGAGGGCAATAGGCACAGTTAAACTGAGGAGCACAACATAGTGAAGCCTACTGCAGCACAACAAAGAGAATATTACTATGAGGTTTTCCTCATATAATCCTGCAAATTGTCCTGCAAATAGATAGCTTCAATCCAGAATTATGCAGCACTGAGTAGACTCCAGGATTTCTTGTCAAGATAGCCCTGACGTTTCTAGTCTGTTGTGATAAGAAGTTATTTAGCCAATCAACCCTCAAAAGCTGCATTAATTACACAACCGCATTTACAGTCTCCTCAGTCAGAGATTCTTCTGTTGATTTGCAAAACTCATGAACAAATTGGCTTAGGCACTCCTATGATCCCTTGGTGCAGTGATGGTTGTCGACGGTATTATTCAAATCCAATTGCATTTGTCACATGCTTCATAAACAACATATGTAGACTAATAGTCAAATGCTTACTTATGGGCCTTACCCAACAATGCAGAATAAAAAATATCAAAAATACACGAGGAATAAATGCACAGTGAATAACAATAACTTGCTATATACACGGGGTATCAGTGCTGAGACGATGTTTAGGGGTATGAGGTAATTGAGTTAGTTATGTACATATAGGTAGGGATAAGATGACTACTTCCTGAGTGCTGTGTCTCTCCAAAATCCAGATTGACGGCATGGCAGAGCCTCCTCAGCCACCAGCCGGCCACCCAGCCAGGCAGGCACCTCATTTGCATACAAATTGAGATAGAAAGTGCCATTGTGTTTTAAAGAAAGCTGCTTCTAAAGCTCTGAGAACACCAGGGCAGCTCTGACTCTTTCTCTCTCACGCTCTCTCTCTCTCTCTCTCTCTCTCTCTCTCTCTCTCTCTCTCTCTCTCTCTCTCTCTCTCTCTCTCTCTCTCTCTCTCTCTCTCTCTCTCTCTCTCTCTCTCTCTCTCTCTCTCTCTCTCTCTCTCTCTCTCAGTCTCTCTCTTGCTCTCTCTCTCTGTCTGTGTGTGTGTGTGTGTGTGTGTCTCTGTGTGTGTGTGTGTGTGTGTGTGTGTGTGTGTGTGTGTGTGTGTGTGTGTGTGTGTGTGTGTGTGTGTCTGTCTTGTGTGTGTGTGTGTGTGTGTGTGTGTGTGTGTGTGTGTGTGTGTGTGTGTGTGTGTGTGTGTGTGTGTGTGTGTGTGTGTGTGTGTGTGTGTGTGTGTGTGTGAGAGAGAGAGTGTGAGTGAGAGGCTGATAATCCACCCTCTGATGGTCTGAGCAATAACTTTAGTTTATGTGTGTTCTTGGGGTTTTATAATCCTTGTGGAGACCAGAAGTCCTCATATGGAGAGTAAAACAAGGACAAACAAGGAATTCGCCAGTCCCCACTAGGACAAAGGCTATTTTAGTTTTAGGGATGAGGATTGGGGTTATGGTTACAATTGGGGTTAGGGTTACAATTAGGGTTAGGTTTAGGGTTAGGAGTTAGGTTTAGGTTTAGGGTAAAAGGTTTGGGGTTAAGTTTAGGTGTAGGATTAAGGTTAAGGGATAGGGTTAGGGGTTAGGGAAAATAGGATTTTGAATGGGAATCAATTGTTTGGTCACCACAAGGATAGTAAAACAAACATGTAAATGATAGGGGACACCCTTTACCTTGTGCTCCTCTTCTACCTTGCTGGCTGCCCATAAACAGCTCTAAACTGGTGCTGGCAGCCACTGGCAGCCCGATGGGCAATGCCTCCCATGCCCTCTGTCTCCTACAGTACTTGCTCTGTCAGAGCTGTCAGTTTCAATCCATACCCAGCTAGCAGATAATGTTTTGGAAACAATATGTTTCTTAAAGCTTGGTGGGAGAGTGGTTGTCTTATGGTTATTTAGCATACAACCTTCCCACACATTTTTGAGAATGGTGCAGGATATTTGCTTAGCTATGGAACATTCTCAGCACATTTACGTAACTTGAGAGAAAAACTTTACTTTCATGACTTAACAGAACATTTTCTTAAAGTTCAAACCTGGTTACATAACATTTTGGTAATGATCTAGGAACGTTCTCCAACTGGTTTGACATTGGGAATGTTCTCAAGTTGTTCAGAGAACGTTAAGGAACAGCATAACGTTTCCTACAGGTTTCCTCATGGTTATATTTAAAGTCATGTTCTCAAATTGTTCCTGAGAACATTAAGATACATTTCCACAAAAAACACAAGAAAACTTTAGTAACGTTCAGAGAATTCCATTCTCAGCATCAACAAAACTTTTTGTTCAGGTGTGTTGGCCGCGCCCCCTTATTGACCTCACCTGATCATAATGAGTGCTTGTTTACTTTTATATGTGGTCAGTTTGAAAAGACAAAAATAAACACCTTTGTATGTGTAAAAAATCATGGCATGCTCCATCCTGTGTAAACTGAAACAACAAGTCCTCCTCCGTCCTCGCCATCTATTTGACTGTGTGTATCTCTCTTTCACTCTCCCCCATCCCTCTCTCTCCTCTTTTCTCACTCATCCCTCTCTCTTATTCACCCTCTCATCCCAATCTCTCTAATTTCCCATCTTTCTCACCGTCCTTCTCTCTCATATACCCTTTCTCTCTCCTCCATCCCTCTCTTTCTCTAGACAAATGACCTGGACCCGTTCCAGGAGCTGCTGGAGCAGCGAGGTTACTCTGATGATGTCACCATGCACAGCACCAAGCCCAAGTACGCCCAGTGCAAAGAGAGCAAGAAGGACCTGATAACGTAAGACTGACATGTACAGGATGTGTGTGTGTGTGTGCGTGCGTATGGCATGTTAATGGCATGCTACATTTTGTCACGTACTTTTCAGCCAGCTTCTCATTTGATCCACAGCTCTTCAGCCAGTGTTTTGCTGGTTTTTATGCTTCTCTTATGTTGATGGTTTAATGTAATAAAACATGATGACCTCATCATGTTGCAGCTGCGCTCTAGAACGGGTCCAGAACAGTCCAAACCATTTTTGCAGACAGTCAAGCTAAACTGGAAACAATGAAAAACAAATCAGCCAACAATAAAAGGGATAAACAAACCTATTTATTTTATGTTCCTCTAGTTTTGGTTTCATTTTGTTTTTTGTTTTTTTGGTTTCATTCTGTCTATTCCTCTGGTGACAGATGCCCAACATCTGGGCGTGAGGGCAGTGCTCGAGTGACTTACCTCGACTATGCTCTCGGACTACTGCAGACAGAATGCACATCTCTGTGTTTAGTGTTTAGAGTATGATGACAGTTAACCCTTTGAGTCAACATAGTGTCTAAGTGATGTGTATCATCATGGTAAACATCGGCCACCCAGATACCCAATTATGTCAAGGAATGTAATCAATACACTTACAGATCATGTCAACAAAACATGTATGTTCTACACCGGCTATTTCTGAAGGCAGTTATTTAGAGGGGTTAACACGTTTATTTACTGACCCATAGTCCCCCCTGAACTTGCATCATGGCTTTCTTGCAATTCCAGTCTTGTCAACGTGTGTGTTTGTGTGTAAGTGTGTGTACAGTGTGTACTGTGCATGTTTGTCTGTGTCTTTATGTTTCAGTGGTGGGCCCTCTCTCTTCTTTGCCTCACTAACGTTGTCATGGTATATCTTCCAGTCTCTCTGGCTGTCCTTTAGCCGACAAAAGCATTCGAAGTATGATGGCTACCAACTCACAAGAGCTCAAGTAAGGCGTGAGATGTTTCATTCTTATTTTTGTTTCTTCTTGTATTGATATATTGTGAAAAAAGTAGAATTCCCAATTCCTGAATTCAGAACTTGGTTTTAGTTCCGCAGACAAAGCAAAAACACACTACTGACTGTTATTAATATGTATGTTTTATTTATGGGGTATATCAGCTTTAATAGTACAGTGTCGTGTCTTTACTATCATTAACTGAAGACTGATAGTTTTTATCAAAGATTCTCTGTAATTAGTTATTACCCGATTAGACTGATTAATCATGTAACCGTAATTACTAGGAAGTCGGGGCACCAAGGAATAATATTCAGATTACAAAGTTATCATTTCCTAAAATAACTTTTTAGATATTTTATCTGATCAATTAGTCTTCGAATGAATTAATTATTTACTTTACCTCACGTTAGTCTCATTCCGAACGTCGTAAATTGTTTGTTATCTGCACGAACCCAGTCTTCAGTATGAGTCATCCATACATCAATTGTCTTAAATCATTTATTTATTACTAACTAAGTTATTCACAGAAATGCATAAACAAACAAACAATCAAGGTAAATGTGGTTACATGAAATGATAGGAGAATGTGCCCTAGTTGGCTAAACCGGCATGGTGGCTTGATAGACAAAAGGGGAACTGGGGGTCACTACAGAGTGATAGTTATAACAATTGAAATGCTAATCCTTTACACATGAACACTCACTCATTCGGGAACAATTGCAATCAATGTATATGTTTACACTTTGTAGAATTGTCCGTCTCTCTCCCTCTCTCTCTCTGTCGTGGTTATAGTGGGTAGTTCAGAGTGACATTCATTCGTTTTGTTATAGAATGTATGTTTCGGCAGTTGTCGTTCTTCGCGTTCAATGATACCGAATTCCTAGCTGCAGACTAGTAATTAACATCAAAGACTTGTTCTTATTCTGTCGGTATCGATAGTCTAAGAGTTTATCCACGTGGTATGGTTAAAAGATTCAGCAATGGTCTACAACCTTTGTCCTCCTAATGGAGAAAAACATGGTCTACAACCTTTAGCCATCTCGTAATTGAGGTAAGCTCGGTCTGTTGATCGAAAACCCGAGTGGGGGTTTTATTCGGAAGGTTCGAAAAGGGCTGTCCCAGGATGTCTGACCCTAACTGGGCTCAGGGGCGGTCCTCTGATTTAGTTCAAATCAAAAGGGAATTGTATTTTTCTTCATTAAACAGTCCAAAATCATATTACACAATTATACAAACAGTATCATACTCACTCATTGATCTTATACAACAATTAAATGTAAACCTCATATCTGAGGCTATAATATAAACAGTGTTATGGTAATGTGTCCACACCGTCTCCCATGAGCTTCCCCAAGTTGTGACAAACGGACCAGTTCGTAGCTGGATTCTTCACCATCTTTTATACTTTCTCCGGAACATGAAATTTGTTGGTACCTCAAGTTCTGTGAGGTGTAAGGATCTACTCTCTCTATACTGTGTGTCCATGAGGCGATCCTCAGGAATTTATGACAGCTCTCTGACCACAGCAAACTAGTTGAAGGAGGAAAGGGGGAGGCAGGGAGAGGGGGATAGGGCTTGCTATACCCAAAGAGGTCAAGTCATGACAGCAGATATATTGTAGGTTCTATCAATGTAATTGTCTGCATCATTTCCAATACCCTATATATAGTATATATATTTAAGTACATTTTCCTTTATTGTTTTCCCTTAACCTTCAGGTAATTGGAGTACACTCTACTGACTGATACAGCGAAATACATTATAGATGTAATGGTACAGAATGAGTGTGTTTTTGACTGTGTCCCTTAAGCCCTGTTGGTTGCTGTAGGCCCTGATTCGCTGTGTTTTCTGTCCCAGGTGCCCGACACCGGGGTGCGATGGTTCTGGGCATAATACTGGCAACTATGCATCACACAGAAGGTAAAATAAACACAAACACACACACACACTTCTAGTTATTCACACTGGCAGTGGACAGCACACACACCACTCTCTGGCTGGCTCAGAGGAAGTTCTCTGTATTAATAATATTTGCTATTGATATGGTTGTCTTTCCTCTGCAGTCTATCAGGGTGTCCGCGGGCCAGGAAGAGTGGAATGAAGATAACACACAGTAAAGAGGACAAGGAGGATCAGGAGCCCATCAGGTAGAGTTAGCCTGCCAAACCCCTCTCAAAGACTCAGGGAACTACAGCTCTCACCCAATTTCTAGATGCCCTTAACCAACTCTCACTGTTCTTTTTCGATTGAAACAGAGACAGGCAACCCCCAGTGGTTTGAAAATGAGGGTTGTCCTATGTAGGGATCTTATGTTGTGGCATCACAAAAATATACAGAGATAGTTAGCTGGAGAGAGAGACAGAGATTGATCTGGTTTCTCTCTAATGAGCTTTTCTGGCTGCTCTCTCATCGATTTCTCAATGGTGCTGAGAGAAAACCAACACCCTGGCCTGTCTGTCTGCCTGTCTGTCTGTCGATCTATCTCCCACGGTCAGCCAAGCCAACAGAGGCAGGGTCGCTTTCCCACACATCTATCTTCATTAAAAGCCATGATTGCATGGAACTCCCTTCCCTCTCTTATAGAGCAAGTGAACAGCAAACCTGGTTTCAAAAAACAAATAAAGCAACACCTCACGGCACAAGGCCTCTCCCCCATCTGACCTGCAAGTTGTGTGTACTATATGTACTGACATGTACGTGGAACTGATAGATGGACACACATGCACACTACATGATAGGTTTTCAATGTATGTAAATTGTAAAGTATTTGGTCTGTAATGTCTTTTCAGTTACATGTCGGACTCCAGTAAGACTAGCTGTCACCACTGCCGTCGGCAAATGGGGATCCTAATAAAATCAACAACTAAAAACAGCATTGGCTGGAGGAGAAAAGTTATTGGACTTTCTGAAAGCATTTGGAACTGTGTGTGGGGGTTTGGACCATTTTCGGAAAGAGATTGTGACTGTTTCTGGAAATATAATAAGCCTGATTGATAGTTGAATAAAACCAAGGGGAGAACAATAATCCACTGGGGAAATATTCTGTGTTGAAACATTTTCAGCTTCACTGCATCTGATTAGCCATAGTGCCAAGTGCTGATTTAACGTTGACTGCCTGTAGTCTGTGTCAGTGTGATAAACTGCCAAAGGGACAGATTAGACCAGATCAGACCAGATTGAAGGTGTTTTTATTGATATTTAAGTCAGAGTGATTACTGATACCGTATCCTCTCCCATTCTGCACACTGTAACTCAAAATACAAACAAACTCATACTGCATTCATTGAAACAAAATGATATTTCCTCAACTCAAGCACCCATTAAGCTATGTGTGGTCCAACTTTACATTATATAGACCTTATGTCATAGTAATAACTATGTCATTAATAACACAATTCTTCCTGACAATGCATCCTGAGCAGGAAAAATTCTGGGTCCTTGTCAGGAAAAAACTCTTGACCCTGGTTATTAGACTAACCAGACCATCCCTACGCCCTTCACAGGTGTCCGGTCCCGGGCTGTGGCGGTCAGGGTCATGTGACAGGGAAGTATGCATCTCACCGCAGTGCATCAGGCTGCCCCCTAGCGGCCAAGCGGCAGAAGGACGGTTACATGAATGGCTCCCAGTTCACATGGAAGGCTGGGAAGACAGACGGCATGTCCTGTCCCACCCCGGGCTGTGACGGCTCGGGTCACGTCAGTGGGAGCTTCCTCACACATCGGAGGTGGGTCTGGGTCCTGCATCAATATTTGATAATCCTCTCTTTCTCCCTTCCTTGAAGTAATCACTGATCTGACGGGATCTGTGAAAGCTAGTGGAGCCAATGCTTCACTCATCCAGTCAGGTTTTGTGTGTGTTTAAATAAAATATGCACTATTTGTATGTATGTCTAAAAATGTCTAATATTTCTAATATTTTCCCCAAGTTTGTCGGGCTGTCCTCGTGCCACCTCTGCCATGAAGAAAGCCAGACTGTCTGGACTGTCTGAAATGCTAACGATAAAACAGCGCACCAGCAACGGTAATGACTGCCAACGCTCACTCACACAATGGAGCCAATCAGGAGTATGTATGCGTAATGAGCTACTGAGTGAAATCCCAATCTGACATACAGAGCCAACCAGGAGTGTGTGTGTGTAATGATCTACTGAGTGGAATCCCAATCTGATATAAAGAGCCAATCAGGAGTGTGTATGCGTAATGAGCTTCTGAGTAGAATCCCAATCTGACATAAAGAGCCAATCAGGAGTCGGTACACGTAATGAGCTCCTGAGTAGAATCCAAATCTGACATAAAGAGCAAGTCAGGATTGGGTATGTGTAATTTTTATTTTTATTTTACCTTTATTTAACTAGGCAAGTCAGTTAAGAACAAATTCTTATTTACAATGGCGGCCTAGGAACAGTGGGTTAACTGCCTTGTTCAGGGGCAGAACGACAGATTTTTACCTTATTTGCTCGGTGATTCGATCTAGCAACCTTTCGGTAACTGGCCAACGCTCTAACCACTAGGTAATGAGCCACTGAGTAGAATCCTAATCTGACATAAAGAACCAATCAGGAGTGTGTATGCGTAATGAGCTACTGAGTGGAACCTCAATCTGAATTAAAGGGTACAGGATTGCCATACAGCCTTTGAGCTAGCAAACTAGCCAGTGACAATTAGTGTATAAGAGACCATCCCTCTGCCTCTATCACACATCTCATTCACCCACCACTGACACATCATTTGAAATATGTAGTTGGGCTCGGGGTGGGTGGTAGGTGTCTAATAATTGTTTACTGTATAATATTTTTAAGGAATCGAAAATGAGGAAGAAATTAAACAGCTGGATGAAGAAATCAAAGATTTAAGTGAATCAAATTCACAAGTGGAAGCAGATATGATCAAACTTAGAACACAGGTAAGTCAGTAGTACTATGCCATCTGTTTACTTGAAGATTTGACTCATTTCATGCTTACCTTTCAGTTTATACCCATTGTGGTGCATCATTCTGCTATTGTCAGCACTCATATAATGGTAATGTGTACTACAATGAAGTGTGTATTTCATTGTTGTACAGCATACACCTAAATGAATGTACCCTCTGCTAAAAAGGTTACCAGAAAAGTTACTCCAGTTTAGAAAAAGCTGTCCAATTTTCATACATGATCTACCATCATCGAGAGAAATCCCAGTATATCTCACATCTGGGAGAATGCAGTATAACAAAGTGGTGGATTCACTATACCTCTGTCAGCCAATAAAGGGAAGCACCCTGTCCCCACTAACAGGAACAGGAGCAGCAGCTTTCACAGCTTGTATGGAAGGGTTCCTTCCTAAAGAACTATTTGTGTGTGTGAGTTGCAGAAGCTACACATCAGTATCAAGGGAGTCTCAAACACTCCAGGAGAGGAAAGAGAGAAGCTTCACCATATTTATGTTCACCTACAGTTTGCCTTTTTGAGATTGCATGTACGTTTGATCTCATTTTGAAATACCGTCTGTTTTCCAACTTGTAGTACATCTTTGGAACTGAATTGTACTGTATGTGCATTGGAGGCGTATGGCATATTTGTTGGAATACACCCCACAGACTTTCAGTACATTTTAGTGAGTGTCAGCGTGTTGAATATCATGTGTCCATGCTTCATTGCTCTTCACCTGTGTTGCTCTGTTGCGGGTACATCCATCTCTCCGTGTGATGATGTCATAGACATGGCTGCACGCCAGCCAATCAGCAGTGAGTTGTGACATGTCTGAGGTAGGCCGCTGCCCGTGTTATGTGAACTGTGAACAGCACCCTGTGTGCTCCACTGTAACAACCAGAGGTAAAGAAGCACTAACTTTACGGTAACCTTCTTCTTCTCTCACTCTCCCCCCATTCCCTAGATTACCACAATGGAGTCTAATCTGAAGTCAATAGAGGAAGAAAACAAGGTGATTGAACATCAAAATGAATCTCTCCTGCATGAGCTGGCCAGCCTCAGCCAGACACTGATTAACAGTTTAGCTAATATCCAGCTCCCTCATATGGTAAGGGAACACCAAGAACGGCAATCGGGCAAGTTCCTATAAGCAAACATACTGTAGCATATGAGTTCATTTACATACTCATCTATGTACAGTATTTATCTATTCATTTCTGTGAAGCCCATATGGTTCCAGTGGTTGTGCATGCTGAGTTGAGCAGGGGCTTTCTGAGCCTAGATCAATGAAAAATAAGAGTATTCATCATTTTAGCCAAAGTGAATAGGGGAAGTATTATATGATGCGCTTGTTATGAATTATAGAGCGATTAGACAATCAGTTTCAAACAAAGGTGTTACCAGTTGACTTGGGCAGGAGCTCACCAGAGCTGAGTACCGGCACCTAAAGATTTTTACTGCTTGAGTAAAGTACTGACATCTACCTGTTAACAGTGAAATGAAAACTTAAGTCTCTACCACTTTGGCTCTCGGTTTATAGCTATAGACTACTACGTTTGTAAATTCAACAAACTTACTTGTGGATCTATCATGGATTTTCATAGTACAGTACATGCTATAATTGCAGGTCTGTATTTACTGTTGTGCTACATGTAGTTGCATGTAAAAAACAGCTTTTCTCCATAAGCATCCATTAGATTATTTTCTTATAGTCTTCAGAAGAAAAGGAAAAAATAGCACTGGTCCAAAAACTATGAGTGTCAATCACAAATTAAAATCTTTGCATTTTTTTATTCTTAAAACTCCTTATCTTAAAACGTGTTTTCTTTTGTGTGTGAACACAATGCGATATCATTCCAGAGGCTGATAATTCTGACTATGTTGTGAGCTGGATTCAGTTGCTGGCCCAATTCGCTATGTTTTCTTATGTTTTGCCTCTATTTATTTCACATATCAATTGTGTCAGATGTTCTGTTGGTGCTGTAGCTCAAATGCTACCACCTAGGGATTGTTTGAGAGAGTAACAGTAACTAGGTAGCAACTAACAGTAACTAACCTTTCCCCCATAGAAACCGCTGGCACACAAAGAGGCTTCCATTAGAAATAACAGCTGCTTACAGATGCATCAGAGAGTAAGACAATCATTCATCATATTCTTACTCTACACACTGCTTTTCTTTCTGTTCATCCTTCTCCTTGTTTCCTCATCAGGGCACTGTATGAAAGACTGGACTTCTGTTTTTCGCAATCATGTTACATAGCAAGATTTTGTCCTGTATTTTAAGCTTTATCCAGAAATGGGAATTAAACAAAAACAATTGTATTTTTAACAATTGTCTGAGGATAGTGCTGGACCATCTGACAAGAAGAGGGTACAGTTTGATGAAAAACTGCAAAACACAGGGCCCTAATTATTGTACCATCAAAACACAGGGCCCCAATTATTGTGTCATCAAAATGCAGGGCCCTAATGACAGAAACATAAAAACACAGGGCCCGAATTATAGTTGAATTAAAACACAGGGCCCTAACGATAGTATCATTAAAACACAGGGCCCAAATTATAGTTTAATTAAAACACAGGGCCCTAATGATAGTATCATTAAAACACAAGCCCCTAACGGTAGTATCATTAAATACAAGGCCCTAATGATAGTATCATCAAAACCCAGGGCCCTAATGATAGTATCATCAAAACACAAGGCCCTAACGATAGTATCATTAAATACAAGGCCCTAATGATAGTATAATTAAAAAAACACAGGGCCATAATGATAGTATCATTAAAACACAAGGCCCTAACGATAGTATCATTAAATACAAGGCCCTAATGATAGTATAATTAAAAAAACACAGGGCCATAATGATAGTATCATTAAATACAAGGCCCTAATGATAGTATCATCAAAACACAGGGCCATAATGATAGTATCACCAAGGCACAGTGCCATAATGATAGTATCACCAAAACACAGGGCCATAATGATAGTATCACCAAAACACAGGGCCTTAATGATAGTATCACCAAAACATAGGGCCATAATGATAGTATCACCAAAACACAGGGCCTTAATGATAGTATAATCAAAACACAGGGCCTTAATGATAGTATCATAAAAACACAGGGCCATAATGATAGTATCATAAAAACACAGGGCCATAATGGTAGTATCATAAAAACACAGGGCCATAATGATAGTATCACCAAAACACAGGGCCATAATGATAGTATCATCAAAACACAGGGCCATAAGGATAGTATCATCAAAACACAGGGCCATAATGATAGTATCATCAAAACACAGGGCCATAATGATAGTATCATCAAAACACAGGGCCATAATGATAGTATTATCAAAACACAGGGCCATAATGATAGTATCATCAAAACACAGGGCCATAATGATAGTATCATCAAAACACAGGGCCATAATGATAGTATCACCAAAACACAGGGCCATAATGATAGTATCATCAAAACACAGGGCCATAATGATAGTATCATCAAAACACAGGGCCATAATGATAGTATCATCAAAACACAGGGCCATAATGATAGTATCATCAAAACACAGGGCCATAATGATAGTATCACCAAAACACAGGGCCATAATGATAGTATCATCAAAACACAGGGCCATAATGATAGTATCATCAAAACACAGGTCCATAATGATAGTATCATCAAAACACAGGGCCTGAATGATAGTATCATAAAAACACAGGGCCATAATGATAGTATCACCAAAACACAGGGCCATAATGATAGTATCATCAAAACACAGGGCCATAATGATAGTATCATCAAAACACAGGGCCATAATGATAGTATCATCAAAACACAGGGCCATAATGATAGTATCACCAAAACACAGGGCCATAATGATAGTATCACCAAAACACAGGGCCATAATGATAGTATCATCAAAACACAGGGCCATAATGATAGTATCATCAAAACACAGGGCCATAATGATAGTATCACCAAAACACAGGGCCATAATGATAGTATCATCAAAACACAGGGCCATAATGATAGTATCATCAAAACACAGGGCCATAATGATAGTATCATCAAAACACAGGGCCATAATGATAGTATCACCAAAACACAGGGCCATAATGATAGTATCATCAAAACACAGGGCCATAATGATAGTATCACCAAAACACAGGGCCATAATGATAGTATCATCAAAACACAGGGCCATAATGATAGTATCATCAAAACACAGGGCCATAATGATAGTATCATCAAAACACAGGGCCATAATGATAGTATCATCAAAACACAGGGCCATAATGATAGTATCATCAAAACACAGGGCCATAATGATAGTATCACCAAAACACAGGGCCATAATGATAGTATCATCAAAACACAGGGCCATAATGATAGTATCATCAAAACACAGGTCCATAATGATAGTATCATCAAAACACAGGGCCTGAATGATAGTATCATAAAAACACAGGGCCATAATGATAGTATCACCAAAACACAGGGCCATAATGATAGTATCATCAAAACACAGGGCCATAATGATAGTATCATCAAAACACAGGGCCATAATGATAGTATCATCAAAACACAGGGCCATAATGATAGTATCACCAAAACACAGGGCCATAATGATAGTATCATCAAAACACAGGGCCATAATGATAGTATCATCAAAACACAGGGCCATAATGATAGTATCACCAAAACACAGGGCCATAATGATAGTATCATCAAAACACAGGGCCATAATGATAGTATCATCAAAACACAGGGCCATAATGATAGTATCATCAAAACACAGGGCCATAATGATAGTATCACCAAAACACAGGGCCATAATGATAGTATCATCAAAACACAGGGCCATAATGATAGTATCACCAAAACACAGGGCCATAATGATAGTATCATCAAAACACAGGGCCATAATGATAGTATCATCAAAACACAGGGCCATAATGATACTATCATAAAAAACAGGGCCATAATGATAGTATCATCAAAGGCACCATAATAGAGTCAGCAGATTTAGTCCTCTGTCTGGGTCAGAAACTCTCCCATTCATGTCCTCATGTCTTTCCCATGTCCATCTTTATTTCATAAATATTACCATTTATTTTCCCCAGTCTTCCTGATCCCATCCAATCCTGAATGTTCTTTTATTAAAGTCTTTCTAACCTCAATGATCATCTATTTGAATGGCAAAATCTTGTTTTAGCCAAGTAAAAGTGCATATGTTGGTTGCAAAGTGTATAACTTCCCAATGTGGACGTCACTGTATAACATCTTTCTCTGTGTTGATCATCTTTGTCTAAGACCACCACTTCTCAGCCTTTTCCCTGTGGTTAGACACCTTATTTTTAGAGCAATCAAATATGAAAATGCACTTTCATGGGGCTAGCTTAGAGAATAGTTTGTTTCAAGTGGTTTTTATTAACTCTGGTTAGATGTTTTGTTAAAACAGCTGTTTGTAAGTCTTAGCTCCTCAAAGGGTGATTTTAGAGAGTTATTTTCTGGCCTGTCTTCTGTTCTCTGTTCATCACTTCTTCTCCTTAGGATCTCACCTTTCTGCTGTTGTTGAAATGTTCCACAGGAGCCGATCAGCGATCAGAACTTTGATGCTTATGTGACCACTCTAACAGACATGTACACTAACCAGGAGCATTACCAGAGTCCAGAGAACAAAGCCCTGTTGGAAAACATCAAACAAGCAGTGCAAGGAATCCAAGCGTAACCCAGCCCGCTACCAAGCCCAGCAAATGACAGAGCATCTTCTGAAAGAGGAGTGAAAGAAATAAACATTCGCAGGAAAGAGCTAGAAGTGACATGAAAGGATGATGCCTCATGGTTTGCTGCTGTAACATAGCAGACAGTGTTACATAGTGATTTTCATTCTTTAAAAAAAAAAAAATGTTATGCTTAGAAAAATTCATAATGGTTTTTCTTTTTGGTCTTTGCTTTGAAGAAGAAAAAATAAATAAATGACAAAATAGTTTTTGAAAACATTCACCTTTTGTACGTTTTCATACTGTATGAGCTGACATAGTGTGATGTAATGTTTGAAACTGCTCGCCTATGCACATTGTTTGTGTATATTTCTGAACAGTAAGCTGTATAACATAAGACAGTGCTTGATGATGAAGCATTTTAGATGAAAAAGCTGCACTGGACAGTGAATTTTTTATTTAAATGGGGGAACTGCACGGAGGTAGCTACTTTTCAATGTTTTCCTCAATGGAAGACTTTGGGATCCTAAAGATGTTTGTTTTTTCTTGTTTGCAGATTGTTGAATAGCAAGACTTGGTTGCAAATTACTTTATTTTTAACAATGCTTGAAAAATTCTTTGTCCTCTTTTTTAAAGTTTGGTAGCTATAGGTGGGGGCATTTTTTATGTGTTGGAAATGAGTATGGAAAGAAACTGACTTGATGTTTGTATGAATGTAACAGTTTATTGTAAACATCATGACACGGAAACCCAATGGTGAAAATCCCATTATCTAGAAAGTACTATTCACTCTTGATATGTTGTGTTTGTAGATACCCATTGGTGATGTATAATGGCAATAGAGTACGCAGGACTTATTCTAGCATTTAGTAGTTAATTCTGTTTCAAATTTCAAAACTTCTGTTGCTAGAATCGGGCAATGTCTCAGCAATATATATCTAAATCATATGTTTATAGAAATGGGATATTTGGGTATATGCAATGACTTGTTTATAAACATAGGGGTGGAGGAACAAATTAATCTTTTTACTATATATAAAATAAAATGTTTTATATAAATCTTTTAAGTACAAAGAAAGTATTTAAAAAAGTTGGACATTCAGTTTTAAAGATGAAATGCTCTATGAGTTCCACTCTCTTTACAGACAATTTTGCACATAAGGGACACCTTCGTTTCCATGTTTTGATGTTTTTACAGAAACTAAAGCAGTACCTGAGAGCCTACCGGAGGGTGACAAAGGTTTTGTAAAGAGTATTTATACTAAAGTATGAGAGAGAGCGGGTCTTACAGGGTCATTGTCCCCACTTGCCAGTAGACTATTTGCACTTGTCTTAGAGATAGTATCCTACCATGCGGCGGTGTGCAATTTCCAGGTGTTCCTTTTGCACACGATTGGAGCAAATAACTGCTAAGAGCCACTAGGTGATGAATTAGTACCACTGAAAGAGACTACAGGGATTTGAATCAGAAATTACGATTATAACCATACAAGTAATACTGTATTATCAAATGGTCAAACAATGATGCTATTTCATTTTGGTATGTTATATGAATATTAAATCATCCCCAGCAGCACTTTATATCTAATCACTGTACAAATTAAATAGTCAATCAATTAAAGGTTAAAAAAAATAAAGTAAAAAGAGGTTGTTTTCCCACTAGGCTTGGAGAGTGGGACATTCACTCTTCTAGTTGACTCTTCTGCTCTGAATGAGGTGATGCAGTTTCATGTCTGTATGCAGCCCCTCTTTATGTTGTGGTATTAGTTGTTAGCGACCATGTTCAGAATTGGCCTTCTTGAGAGCTAATGCAAAGGTGCTTGTCATTCACCTGATCTTGTCTATTGTACTTTTACATGCTCTTTTAGGGCTCCATCGTCAATGACTGCATACGGTATGCCTTTCTCCACAGCATCGTGTCTGCAGCTTTTTAACAATATAGTAATGCTTTCAGTAGAGTAATACCTAGTATCAGTTTTTGAATTAATTCTCATTATCAGTACAATTGAAAGGGATTTAAAGCACAAACCGGCTGCTCATCTACCGTTAGTACATAATATCAAATTTGAGAAAAGTTATCTGTGACTATTTACACAGGGAACACAAAAGGTGTCACATATTAGAATTTTCATATCAATTATTGTGAATTCATCAGAGTTTATTTATTATAACTTATTCATTTTGAGGTTGATTTAAGTAATCATGAACAAAAACAGGATTTTGTACAAACTCTTGTGCTCTCTGTGGAACTGAAGGTTAATTTATTTTTGTACTACACAGCATGGATTTGTTGACATTTTCATTTTGCTATAAGTGTGTGAGATCACAAGTTGCTGTGATATTTCATTTTTAAATTGTGAACTTTGTACAATTCTTGTCATGCTGGATGTTGACACATCTTACTCTGAATAAAGAAAAATTGTGTTGCCACAGGCCTGTAAATTTGATAGTCATATTTCTTGTTCATGCTCATTCAAAACCCACCATTCACGGAACACTAAACATTTTTTTGTTCAGTGAACGGCTGCAATAATACCCATGTTTTTTTTTTTTCATTTCACAAAATAGTTACTGAATTTTACATTCCAGGACAATCCTCAGATGTTTTGCAATCAGAATCAAGCTTTCTTAGGATAACGCTTCATTGCATGTGGTAAATGTGGAGTTAATTCAGACCGCTATGAAGTGGAGTGGGTGTTTTGTTCCAGGCATATACTTCCCCAGTGTCATACCACAGGAAAACCAGAGGATGGCAGCACATAGCACTGTATATAACATCATGGTCCTGTGGAAATGTTCTTGCCTGTCTGTCTCGGGCTGAAGTTAGAGGGAATCCCCCCAATTACCTATAATACAACACAAAATGTATCGAACATCAACCATCATATTCAGAAGTACTATTATGAGCTATAAATACATGGAAAGTAACACAATCATTTGGAGATAAGGGGATTATCAGGGATTATCAAACAAATCCTGAACTGTTATAACATCCTTCCTAAACCATATCATAGTATGGCAATGCTTTCCATATTTGGCTGAGAATGGGCCCATCAACTCATTGTCTGTCTGACATTCCACCCAGCGGGAGACAAACTGGTAACATTTTACGGTATCATTACAGGGTAACTATGGTAATAAAATATTTATAGGTGCATTACAAGATCAGAAAATTACCTAATTCTTGTGAATAGCAATTTCCTGGAAACTCCAGAAACGTTAGTTAGTGTGGTATAACTAACTGTACGATGTGTTTTTGAAGAGTACATTGATCAACTTTTAAACAGATGATGTATGAAGTATACTTTTATTAACCATACTTTCCATTAGGCCTACATCTACTTTGACATGGTTTCTTGATTGGCTTGCTCCCGAATCCAATATAACTTGTAACACTGCCCTACTTCTCTCTCTCTCTGCTTTGAGGGAGGGAGCGGGTCTAAGGCAGCTGAGTTCAGCTTTACAATAACTCTGCAGATGTAGTAGTTAGTCTGCGAGAGGGGTAGCTGGCGGTGTGTTCTCTGCGCTGCTGACTCCCGAGCAATGGCGCTGAGGACAAGCCAACTCTTCTCCCCTTTTCTAATCGCGGTAGGACTGATTTTGGTCGCCGTTGGCCCGCAGCCTGTCATTTCTTGTCCAAGCCGGTGTTTATGTTTTCGTACCACCGTGAGATGTATGCATTTAAATCTGGAAACCGTACCTGCTGTCGCTCCATCGACAACCATCCTGTAAGTAACGTTACATTGTATCTAAAGGGAAAGTTTGTAGGCTTATGGAGGGAACGGAATGAACGCACGGATTGCTGGAGGACCATTTGCGATGACCATACATACGATCGCTTATGTTTGTATTTAAGCCAAATCATTGTATCAATTCTTAACATATTTAAACCACAGTTGAGAATGCAGTATCATAAGAGCTATCCTCTTCTGGAACAGATCGCCATTCTGGTTGACAATATTCAAAGTTGCAATGATGGATTCTGCTATTTATTTAAGTTTATCTTACATCTTTCATACAGATACCAAAATTCCAATAATCTACCATGCCTGATTTTTTAAAATTCAAACTTGTTGGTATATCTGAAAGGGGTAGGAGGTAAAAAAAAAAAAACATGGCAAATTAAAATCCACCCAAAGACCTAGTCATGATTCCTGCATTTTGACAGACCCTGTAACCAAAAGATATATATTTTTTACAGTTAACTTACCAAATATTCTGTCTGAAATGGGAATTATACATATGTGCTTGTTCCGGAAACTAGGACAAAGGCTTCAGGCATCAGAGCATAGTTGGAGCCCCTTTTCTTCTTCTTCTTCTTCTTCTTCTTCTTCTTCTTCTTCTTCTTCTTCTTCTTCTTCTTCTTCTTCTTCTTCCTTCCTCCATTGGACGCTTCTGAATCTGTCAGTGTTGAGTGTTGTACGGAGGAAGGCTTTGGAGGGGAAAGCATGTGTCAGTTGGCTCGCAGGACTTTGAAGTAAGCAGACACCTGTCTCTTTGCCCTGCTGGCCTGCGCTCAGTCTTGTCAGAACATGAATGCGACTGTCCCTGCCTTCCCATTGTTCCACTGTAAATTGTGCACACACTGAACTCAAGCACTCTTTTGAAGGAACACTTGATTGTGGGGAATATGTATCTCCCTGGATATGAAGTCTTTCTGCATAGCAGATCACAGTAAGCCTTATTAAACAGACGGCTGGATTAACAGCTCCTTTGATGAAGAAAAGTGAGTGTGTATTTTTGTGTCTGGGGGTAGAACCATGGTATGACACCAGTCCTGTGTCATACTTTCTGGTGTCTTTATGGACCCTTATGGAGGCTAGAAATACAACATTTTGTATTTCTCGCTATTAACTCATTTCAGCCACAGTCCCAGGACCAAAACACTGGCCCTTCCGACCTGGGTCAGCTGATGGCTGGCTGTTGAGGGCTGGGGGCAGAGGTGACTGGCTGGGCATGTTGGAGACAGGAGGTATTGTATGTAGAGGTTCATTTGGAGAGATGCTGGCTGACCAAGCCCTGACGGTCTGGGCGTTGCATTCCTTGTCCTGATCTGGCAGTGTGCCCGTCTCTGATGTGAAAATTCCTCCTCATCAGCATTCCACAACCAGGTTCCTCAAAGCTGTGGGAATGTATTTTGTTATTGTTTGAAATCTCAATCTCTGTTTCCTCTTTCTCTGTCTCTCAATCTATCCATCTCTCTTTCTCTATGTCTTCCCTTTTTTCTCTCTCCATCTCTAAGTTTCTCTCTTCTTCCACAGTATCCCCTTCTCTTTCTCTTACATTCACCCTCTCTTTCACTCTCCCCCTCTTTCTCTTTCCCATTCTTTCTCTCTCCCTCTCTAAACTTATAAACCCTCCCTAGTTCTCTCCTGTGATGGATTTGATTAGGGGAACATTTTGGTTGGTTGGTGCAGGGCAGGCAGCTTTGTTCCAGATGCCTGTGTCTCTCCTGAGAGGCCCAGCTGGAGCTGGGGCTGGAGCTGGAGCTCAGACTGACCCCAGTTCTAATGTGGTGTGTGTGTCTAAACGCTCTGAGCCTAGTCATTCTACCCAGTGTGTGTAATGCATGCTTCTCTACTGATGTCAACCCCTGAAAGAACTCATTGGACCCTGGCCCAACCACTCCAGCTAAAAAACATACACACATATTTGTACATTAAATAAGAGAATCTCCTAAAGTAAGTGGCTGGTGTGAGATAAGTATCGTTGCACTCTAAACATCTCTCTTCCCTTTACTTCCTGAAGGGAACAGGGGGATACGGTACACCCAGGACCTGTGCTCGGTGCTCCCGTTGTTTTAATTTTCAGGGTTTTTCTTTTTTTCCTCCCACCATCGATGTTCCACATTTATTTTTCAGCTGTTGTCTCTGAGGACTCTGTTTGAGGCATAATAGTAAATGACGCTTCCTCTCTGTAACGACGTTGCTGCACTCCTGCTCTGGGATTTCCTAAGATGGAGGAATGATTACTTTCACATTGTCAGCTCTATTTGGCCATCAGCGCTCATGAATCCTCTCAGCCTGCACCGACACACAGGCCCACAGCTGTTGATGCTTATTGTTCTGCTTGCTAACGCTCTGTAAAGGCACATTTTAAGCCATAAAAGACACAAGTAGGGATGGGTGTCGTTAAGATTTGAATGGTATTACTACTCCTACCGATACTGCTTATCGATCCAGTACTTTAACGGTATTCTTATCGGTTCTTTTTGTTATTTTTTATGAAAACCCCCCCGAGACAAATTAAGAACAGAATTAACATTGCTTTATTTTCTGAAATGTAAAGTAAATCAAATAAACAATTATTTACAGCAAAAGAAACAGCATTGCTTTGAACAAATCACTGTTAAAGACTCTAATGTTGTGATTATGTAAATGTAAACAAATGAAATAAACAATATTTTCCTGCAGAAGAAAAGACAGTGCAACACGGGTGGGGCCAGCAGGTAGGCTGCAGAAGAAAAGACAGTGCAACACTCACCTGCCTCCCTTTAAATCTGGGGTCCATTGCTGTGGCCTGATGCAGGAAGGCTTGAATGTCCTCATCCTGATAGCGCTCGGAGAGGTTCTCCCACACCTTCTCTTTGATGGTTGCCACAAACATATCTTCATGCTTCACAGTGAAGTGCTCTTCAAGTTTGTGGAGGATGGGTATGATCTGTCCACAGGTGGCATTCTTTTCACATGACACACACACTGGATGTATGAGGATTCTCATGTGCTGGACAAACTCCTCAGCTTTATGGAAGTCCTCGTCCTTCAGATGTTTCAGGTTGTCCTTGGTCATTGCTTTTCATAGTCGTGGGTCCAAGGCTGCTGCTTGGATCTCTGGATACTGCTCCATGAATCTCTCTATCATTAGATAGAGTTCCATCATACTATATCCTAAAATTTAATACAATTCAATATATATGTATTTATTTCACCTTTATTTAACCAGGTAGGTCAGGTGAGAACACATTCTCACTTACAACTGCGACCTGGCCAAGATAAAGCAAAGCAGTGTGACACAAACAACAACACAGAGTTACACATGGAATAACCAAGCGTACAGTCAATAACACAATAGAAAAAAAATAAAGTCTATATACAGTGTGTGCAAATGGCGTGAGGAGGTAGGCAATAAATAGGCCATAGTAGCGAGGTAATTACAATTTTAGCAGATTAACACTGGAGTCATAAATGAGCAGATGATGATGTGTAAGTAGTGATACTGGTGTGCAAAAGAGCAGAAAAGTAAATAAAAACAATATGGGGATGAGGTAGGTAGATAGGATGGGCTATTTACAGATGGACTATGTACAGCTGCAGCGATCTGTTAGCTGCTCAGATAGCTGATGTTTAAAGTTGGTGAGGGAAATACAAGTCTCCAGCTTCAGCGATTTTTACAATTCGCTCCAGTCATTGGCAGCAGAGAACTGGAAGGAAAGGAGGCCAAAGGAGCTGTTAGCTTTGGGGATGACCAGTGAGATATACCTGCTGGAGCGCGTGTTACAGGTGGGTGTTGTTATCATGACCAGTGAGCTGATCACTGACAGACTGTTACCTAAAGCCCTTGGACTCCACTGTTGCAAAGGGGTGTAGGCCTTTCACTGTGAACTTGGTCACGGCTAGGTGGCACTCATTCACCCTCCTCAGTCATCCTCCCACTAGCTGCCAGCGTGAAAGGGCTTTGGCTTGTCTTTGGCTTGGACCAGCGGTATTAGAGGGAGGAGTGGGTTGGTTCATTGTAGCTGCAACTTTAACAAAAATGTGCAACATCTTTAAATGAGTGATTAAATTTATGAACGCACCCATAGCTATACAATCAGCTGGCTAATGGTTACTTTTGATCATGACCCCATGTTTCTCATAATTGAGTTAACTCCGTGTGTGGGTTCTAGGCTGCTAGCATACATAGCTAACATAGACTGGGCACCGAGAAATGAACTACGAGCTAGGCAGTCAAACTGTTTCTATGCCTGTACATGATGCGCTTTCCATAGATGTTTGGACAGATTGCTCGTGATTCCGCCCTTACAAGCAAAAGTCTTGTTGCACTTGTGGCAATGAGCATTGTCAACATCGACTCTGGTGAAGTGGAACCACACTGTTGAACATTTAGTTCTCTCCACCATCGTCACTAGTTAAGAGCATGGTCTTTCACGCGCGTGTGTGTGTGTGCGTGCGCTGTAGCGTGAGAGAGACACAGGCTCCGCGCCAGAGAGATCTCTCTTCTGGATTGGGAATAGCGAAAATGCATCATAGACGAATGTCTTCATCTTATTGCAAATTAGAAATGGTTGGTGAGATAAAATGTGCAAGATAACGTTTATGTAGCAATAGTAAATAGGACATTTATTTTCTTAATTTCTCCCGTACCAATAGCAGAACCGATAACGTCGGAGCTTGTCGATACTACGGCCTTTCATAATTTAGCCCCGGGGCCCATTTAATACCGTCTGCTTGTCTTGTAATTGTGAGGTTTGGGTGGGGAATGTTTCTGTGACATTTCAGTGCATACCGGATTGTTACGGACTGTTTCCTTTTTGGTTCTTTCAAATGTACATGTCTTGTCTGAAGCCTTACAAATAGTCTCTTGTTATTTATTTACGTATATTAACTTCTCTGTGGTGCCCTGCATGTGTTGTCACATGGTCTGGCACCCACTGCAGAAATGTGTTAAACATTGTGAAAGTGAACCCTTGAGTGGCGCAGCGGTCTAAGGCACTGATCAGTACTAGAGGCGTCACTACAGATCCGGGTTCGATTCCAGGCTGTCTGGCAGACGGCCATGACCGGGAGAACCGGTCACAATTGGCCGGCACACAATTGGCCCCAGCATTTTGGGTTATGGGAGGGTTTGGGCGGTTGGGATGTCCTTAAGCGAGCAGTGTGTCAAGAAGCAGTGCGGCTTGGCGGGGTCGTGTTTCGGAGGACGCATGGCTCTCGACCTTCGCCTCTCCCGAGTCCGTATGGGAGGGATGGGACAAAACTGTAACTATCAGTTGGATATCAGAAAATTGGAGAGAAAAGGAATAAAAAGTACAACAACAAAAAATACTAAAACTAAAGGTGGTATTGATATGCGACTCAACTTTTACAAGACTCCCAAGTGAAGTCTTAGAGCCCTACTGGGTAGATTTGGTCAGGCAGGCGACAGGGGTTTACCGTTTGTCTTTCAATCCCTACTTAGAATAGAATATGAATGACTATGTATATATGAATAGTGTGTAAATAGTATTTGTGTTGTCTCTTGGTGTCTTTCCAATATATGGCTCTTATTTGATTTATTTTAATATAATAAATGTTTAACAAAAATATAAATACCTGTACTTTGTCATGTATTTGTACGTAAAGTTTGTATATGAAAACGTTTTCAAAGATGCATACATTCAGTTTTTTGGACAAAAGAGAGAAGCTCTCGCTGCTGTTGCTAGGCACACACACAGATCAAATACACAGCTGGAACTCAGATTAAGGTGATGACGTCCTAATAATTCAAAAGATTGTTAAAAAGAACAGGTGCTTTAATTGACATATGCTTACTTCGATTATGACCTTACGCTGATTAAGATAAGCAGAGTGAGGTGTTTACATGTCTAATGTCATACTCCGCCTACTGCCATAATCAGTTTCACGTTGAATTATTAGAGTGCATGAAACGTACTGATGGCCTACAGCAGGGGCCTGAATGAGTGAGTTAGAGAGCGGGACAGACAGTCAGGGAGAGAGAGAAAAGAGGAGCTCCATTGTGTGGAATTTGCTGCAGTCAGGCTTTGTGAGGCGTTTAGTCTCTGCAGCATTATGGAATGCAAAGCCAGAAATCCACAACGCTTTGCTCATTTGCACAGGGAGATTGTGCTGAAGATAGTTGTTGAAATGAACCCTACTGGCCTCTCTCTTCCTGTGGCTGTCCTATAGGGGGTGGAGAGGGGGGACAGCGTGGCTGCTGAATTATAATGTTGTTCAAGTATTTTTGCAGCATTTCCCTAAAAAGAACATTGTCATAGCGTTATTAGTTACATCATTGTTCCACCAAGGATGTCTCCTAAAAGTTAGATTCTCCCTGTGACTTGTTTAGGAGTTGTTATGCATGTACAGGAGGGGCTGTGTGTGCATAGTTGCAAATCAAGCATATCAATACTTTGCAGCCATGTTGTCAGTGAATGGTCTCATTGGAGGGAAATCTGGTGCTTGATAAGAACTTTGTGATTGTTGGTAAGATAGATTCATGGATGAAGACATTAAAGGATGTCAGAGAAGAAGACACAATACCCTATACAGAAAAGTGAATGGGGAATCCCTTTATTTCAAATGTCATCCCTGATTATGATCGCAGTCACGTCTCCTGTATCCTTCTGTGCTGCTACACTGCCTGTGAAAGCTTTCTCTATTGAATGTCTGAGAAGCAGTCCAGGCTGTTGCATTGGCAATGGCCCTCAGGTCCTGTCGGTGCTCTGTCCAACTCCTTCAGGCTCTGTGGGATTCTACACTGCAGGATACAGACAGAGATGTATTGAAGAAAAGCTCCAACCATGTTTGGAGATTGAGATGGCCTTGTTCTTCGAGGTGGGGAGACTGCCATGTTCTTGTTTAATAATGTATGAGTCATGCACGCCCAGAGAGAGTCCTTGGCTGTCCAAGTTGGGCATGTGTCAGAAAGCTAAACAATTCCCCGACTGAGAGAGTGAGAGAGAGAGAGAGAGAGAGAGAGAGAGAGAGAGAGAGAGAGAGAGAGAGAGAGAGAGAGAGAGAGAGGTGTATGTGAGAGGTCTTTGGAGGTGGGGCAGAGAGAGAGACTTGGATTTTCTGCAAGGACATACAGTACCAGTCAAACGTTTGGACACACCTACTCATTCAAGAGTTTTTCTTTATTTGAACTATTTTCTACATTGTAGAATAATAGTGAATTAATCTAAACTATGAAATCACATGGAATAATGTAGAAACCAAAAAAGTGTTAAACACATCAAAATATATATATTTATAATATAAATATTTTAGATTCTTCAAAGTAGCCACCCTTTGCCTTGATGACAGCTTTGCACACTCTTGGCATTCTCTCAACCAGCTTCACCTGGAATGCGTTTCCATCAGTCTTGAAGGAGTTCCCACATATGCTGAGCACTTGTTGGCTGCTTTTCCTTCACTCTGCGGTCCAACTCATCTCAAAACATCTCAATTGGGTTGAGGTCGGTGATTGTGGAGGCCAGGTCATCTGATGCAGCACTCCATCACTCACCTTCTTGGTCAAATAGCCCTTACACAGCCTGTTGAAAAACAAATGATAGTCCCACTAAGCACAAACCAGATGGGATGGCGTATCACTGCATTATGTTGGGGTAGCCAGGCTGGTTAAGTGTGCCTTGAATTCTAAATAAATCACATACAGTGTCACCAGCAAAGCACCCCCACACCATCACACCTCCTCCATGCTTCACGGTGGGAACTACACATGAGGAGATCATCCGTTCACCTACTCTGCATCTCACAAAGACATGGCGGTTGGAACCAAAAATTTCACATTTGGACTCATCAGACCAAATTACAGATTTCCTCTCGTCTAATGACCATTGCTTGTGTTTCTTGGCCCAAGCAATTATCTTCTTCTTATTGGTGTCCTTTAGTATTGGTTTCTTTGCAGAAATTCAACTTTGAAGGCCTTATTCCCGCAGTCTCCTCTGAAAAGATGATGTTGAGATTAGAGGTCGACCGATTATGATTTTTCAACGCCGATACTATACCTATTATTGGAGGACCAAAAAAAGCCGATACCGATTAATCGGACGATTTAAAAAACATTTTTTTATTTGTAATAATGACAATTACAACAATACTGAATGAACACTTATTTTAACTTAATATAATACATCAATAAAATCAATTTAGTCTCAAATAAAATGAAACATGTTCAATTTGGTTTAAATAATGCAAAAACAAAGTGTTGGAGAAGAGAGTAAAACACATCGACAACAGCCTCCCTCGATGCAGCATTACCCATGCAGAGCAAGGGGAACAACCACTCCAAGTCTCAGAGCGAGTGACTATTGAAACGCTATTCGCGCGCACCCCGCTAACTAGCTAGCCATTTCAAATCGGTTACACCAGCCTAATCTCGGGAGTTGATATGCTTGAAGTCATAAACAGCTGCTGGAAAACGCACGAAAGTGCTGTTTGAATGAATGCTCACGAGCCTGCTGGTGCCTACCATCGCTCAGTCAGACTGCTCTATCAAATCATAGAATTAGTTATAACATGATAACACACAGAAATACAAGCCTTAGGTCATTAATATGGTCGAATCCGGAAACTATCATCTCGAAAACAAAACGTTTATTCTTTCAGTGGAACCGTTCCATATTTTATCTAACGGGTGGCATCCATAAGTCTAAATATTCCTGTTACATTGCACAACCTTCAATGTTATGTCATAAGTATGTAAAATTCAGGCAAATTAGGCGGCCCAAACTGTTGCATATACACTGACTCTGCGTGCAATGAACGCAAGGGAAGTGACACAATTTCACCTGGTTAATATTGCCTGCTAACCTGGATTTAAAAATATATACTAAATACTATATACTCTGTGTTGATTTTAAGAAAGGCATTGATGTTTATGGTTAGGTACAGCTTGATTGTGCTTTTTTCGCAAATGCGCTTTTGTTAAATCATCCAACGTCTGGCGAAGTTGGCTGTCTTTGTTAGGAAGAAATAGTCTTCACAGAGTTCCCAACGAACCAGGTTAGCAGGCAATATTAACTAAATATGCAGGTTTAAAAATATATACTTGTGTAATGATTTTAAGAAAGGCATTGATGTTTATGGTTGGGTACACTTTGGAGCAAGACAGTCCTTTTTCGCGAATACTAGTATTTACTAGGACACTAGTATTATCATCAACCATGTGTAGTTAACTAGTGATTATGATTGATTGATGGTTTTTATAAGATGAGTTTAATGCGAGCTAGCAACTTACCTTGGCTTATTACTACATCCGCGTAACAGGCAGTCTCTTTGTGGAGTGCAATGTAATCAGGTGGTTAGAGTGTTGGACTAGTTAACTGTAAGGTTGCAAGATTGAATCCCCGAGCTGACAAGGTAATAATAATAATAATAATAATAATAGGTAAAGGTAAAAATCTGTCATTCTGCCCATGAACAAGGCAGTTAACCCACCGTCCCTAGGCCGTCATTGAAAATAAGAATGTGTTCTTAACTGACTTGCCTAGTTAAATAAAGGATAAATAAAGGTGTAAAAATATATATTTTTTAAATCACCCAAATCGGTGTCCAAAAATACTGATTTCCGATTGTTATGAAACCTTGAAATCGGCCCTAATTAATCAGCCATTCCGATTAATCGGTCGACCTCTAGTTGAGATGTGTCTGTTACATGAACTCTGTGATGCATTTATTTGGGCTGCAATTTCTGAGGCTGGTAACTCTAATGAACTTATCATTCAGCAGTGGTAACTCTGGGTCTTCCTTTCCTGTGATGGTCCTAATGAGAGCCAGATTTATCATAGCACTTTTTGTGACTGCACTTGAAGAAACTTTGAAAGTTCTTGACATTTTCAGGATGGACTGACTTTCATATTTTAAAGTAATGATGGACTGTCATTTTTCTTTGCTTATTTGAGCTGTTCTTACCATAATATGGTCTATCGTCTGTATACCACCCGTATCTTGTCACAACACAACTGATTGGCTCAAACTCATAAATAGGAAATAAATTCCACAAATTAACTTTAAACAAGGCACACCTTAATTTAAATGCATTTCAGGTGACTACCTCATGAAGCTGGTTGAGAGAATGCCAAGATTGTGCAAAGCTGTCATCAAGGCAAAGGGTGGCTACTTTAAAAATATATTTTTGGTTACTACATGATTCCATGTGTCACACCCTGGGCTTAGTTATCTTTGTTTTCTTTATTATTTTGGTTAGGCCAGGGTGTGACATGGGTGATTTATTGTGTTTCGTCGTGTCTAGGAGTTTATTAGATTAATGGGGTTGTGTTCAGTTTAGTTGTCTAGGTAAGTCTATGGTTGCCTTGAGTGGTTCTCAATCAGAGGCAGGGGTTTATCTTTGTCTCTGATTGGGAACCATATTTAGGTGGCCATATTCTTTGGGTATTTTGTGGGTGATTGTTTCCTGTCTTTGTGTTTTCTGCACCAGTTCGGACTGTTTCGGTTTTCACGTTTTCTTGTTTTGTAGTTGTGTTCATGTTTGAGTTTTCCTATTAAAACCATGGACACTTACCACGCCGCATATTGGTCCTCCGATCCTTCTCGCCTCTCTTCTTCAGACGAAGAGGAGGAAAACCGTGACAATATGTGTTATTTCATAGTTGTGATGTCTTCACTATTATTCTACAATGAAGAAAATATGAAAAATAAGGAAAAACCCTGTAACGGCTGTCTTCCTCCTCCTCGGACGAGGAGGAGTAGTAAGGATCGGAGCAATGTGCAGCGTGGTACGTGTTCATGCTCTTTATTAAAACAGAGCAAACACTGAAACAAAACAATAAACGACACGTGAAACAACCAACCGAAACAGTTCCGTGCGGAACACACAGACACAGAAAATAAACACCCATCAAACACAAGTGAGAAAAGGCTACCCAAGTAAGATTCTCAATCAGAGACAACTAACGACACCTGCCTCTGATTGAGAACCATACCAGGCCAAACACAACATAGAAAACAGAACATAGACAACCCACCCAACTCACGCCCTGACCATACTAAAACAAAGACAAATCAAAGGAACTAAGGTCAGAATGTGACAAACCCTTGAATGACTAGGTGTCTCCAAACGTTTCACTGGTTCTGTATACAGGATACAACCCTCCACAACATAACCTTCACTCCAAATCAAATCTCCAAACCTACAACCTGATTTTCAAAGGATTTTTACGACCAAAGATTCTTATTTCCAAGCTAACAAACAGAAACCTGAAAACACCATCCAACCTGGAACTGAGTGAGTAATGTTTAGTCTGAAGCTACTTTTAAAGCCATGAAGAAAAGTACATTACAATGATACATTTTACTTTATAAGGACGGAATGCTAAGTTGAGGCTTCCAAGCTTGCAAATAAAGAACATATCTGACTGCAACTTCAATTAGCACTGAGGTGTGAGGTGAGAGGTATTAAAGCCCTTGAGCCCTTCAATGGCAGGAGCATTTCATAGCCTACCCCACCAAATGCAGAGGCCTTGGAAGCCCTCTCCCGCTGTTCAGAGGTCATTACAATACAGTACCCTCTGCATGTAAAACTTGATATGGCACAAAATGAATACAACAAGAAGCTCCTTATGAAATATCAAAAGACACATTTTGCTGACTATTATAGAAATTGGAACATAACTTAATCTTCCACACAGACCATCCCCTGGCATGCTTTACTAACACACTACCCCTCTGTTAACCTGTTACTCCTACCCCCTACTTTTTCGAACATTCTGTTAAAAATCGCGCAACATTTCAGCGCCCTGCTACTCATGCCAGGAATATAGTATATGCATATGATTAGTATGTGTGGATAGAAAACACTCAGACGTTTATACAACTGGTTAAATCACGGCTGTGACTATAACAGAACGTGCGTTTCATCGAAAAGTGCAGGAAAATCTGATCACTGAAAATGGGAAAATATATCCATGCGCCACTTCAACCAATTGTTAAACGTGAACCACATGGGGCCGAGCAATTACCTACAGCTTCCACACGAAGTCAACAGTCTTGTCATTTGCCTACGATTTGTTACTTGGTCAAACAGACACAAGGCAGCGCCTTTCTTCCGGTCTCCGACCGGATATTTTGGTTGAGATTTACCCGGACATTATTTCCAGACGTACAGCTATAGAATATACATCGCCTCGTGATCAATTTGATCGCTTATTAACGTTTACTAATACCTAAAGTTGCATTACAAAAGTATTTCGAAGTGTTTTGTGAAAGTTTATCGTCGACTTTTTTAATTTTTAAAAATGACGTTACGTTATAAAACGCTATTTTTTCCGTTGATCACACAGTCTTCATAGATCGATATCTAGGCTATATATGGACCGATTTAATCGGAAAAAAAGACCCAATAGTGATGTTTATGGGACATCTAGGAGTGCCAACAAAGAAGATGGTCAAAGGTAATGAATGTTTTATATTTTATTTGTGCGTTTTGTGTAGCGCCGACTATGCTAATTATTTTGTTTACGTCCCCTGCGGGTCTTTTGGGGTGTTACATGCTATCAGATAATAGCTTCACATACTTTAGCCGAAAAGCATTTTAAAACTCTGACTTGTTGCCTGGATTCACAACGAGTGTAGCTTTAATTCAATACCCTGCATGTGTATTTTAATGAACGTTTGAGTTTTAACGAGTGCTATTAGCATTTAGCGTAGCGCATTTTCATTTCCAGATGTCTAGATGGGACGCCTGCGTGTCAGGTAGGAGCAAGAGGTTAAGGGGGGTGTTAGCAATGGGTGGAAACTCAGGATATTAGACAATGAGGACTGAGTCAGCCAATGTCAACCTGTACAAGTCTGGAACATTAATGGTGCTGGGCAACCCCAAACAGTTTCAGCTGGACTTTAGCATAATCAAAGAGATATCTTAGCTGGATAAGCTCTCTTGAGAAAGATACCCTCCCCCTGAGCTTGTCAGACCAGACCTCTTCATTATACAACCTCACAAGCGGAAAGTCAACCTCCCAGCACAGAGTACTCATTGAAATGAAGGATAAATTCACCCAGCTGGAGGTACGGCAGGTGGAGCTGGAACAGCAGGTGAACACACTCCAGTCAGCACAAAAAATTGTCCAGCTCAACAACACTCCCTCAACCAGACCTGGAGAGATGGAGGTGGAGAGACATATCTGCACTATGGACTGTGGTGAGACAACATCAACAGGAGAAGAGCAGGAGCAGGAGAAGAACAGAGCACTAGAGGAGGAGGTGAAAGTGATCGAGGAGTAGTTGAGAACAATGACGTGTGACAGAGAACAACCCATTAGAGAGCTAGCCACCCCCGCAGAGTAGCCACCAGAACAGCCCACTCCAGACCCTGACCAAAGTCTTGAACACCACAGCAGAACAGTCCACCCCAGACCCTGACCATAGCCTCGACATCACAGCAGGACAGACAAATGAAGAACCCCGAGCCCAGGGGATCCCACCCCCTTTCAGCCACCCTGATAGTCCTCCTGACAAACCCCCACACCCACTGAGGACATCCTTATGGACTCAAATGGGAAATATGTACAAGAAAATTTACTTTTTTCCAAACACACAGTGTCTAAACTCTGATGTCCAAACACCGAGTGCACCCTAGACCTTCTGTCTGAGGACCAACTAGGGTCACCCAGCCACATAATACTACACACAGGCACAAACAACCTTAGAACACAGCAGGAAAGGGTGGCCACAGCACTCGAGCAACAGATCAACAGACACTCTGCCCAGACCAGTGAGACACTCTCCCAGACCTGCGGGTCCCTCCCCCCAGACCTACACCTAGAAAACCCACACTGAGAGGACCAACATCCAGACTTTTTATTTTATTTACCTTTATTTAACTAGGCAAGTCAGTTAAGAACAAATTCTTATTTTCAATGACGGCCTAGGAACAGTGGGTTAACTGCCTGTTCAGGGGCAGAACGACAGATTTGTACCTTGTCAGCTCTGGGATTTGAACCTGCAACCTTTAGGTTATTAGTCCAACACTCTAACCACTAGGCTACCCTGCCGCCCCAGACTACAGCACCACCAGCCACATCCACACCCCCACCCCAACCAATCAACACTCCCCCAAGTCAACCATGCCCATACCCCATTTAGGCCCCCTCAGATCAGACCTCTGCCCCTCCTGCCCACTCCATGCCCCCCACTCCCTCAAAGAGGGCAGCACCTAGATCTTCTGCACAGATTCTGTCAGACCTGGGCCCTGACAGTAAATCTCAGTAAGAACAAAATAATGAAGTTCCAAAAAAGGTCCAGTTGCCAGGACCACGAATATAAATTCCATCTAGACACCATTGCCCTAGAGTACACAAAAAAACTACACATAACTCGGGCTAAACATCAGCACCACAGGTAACTTCCACAAAGCTGTGAAGGATCTGAGAGACATGGCAAGAAGGCGAGGAGGGCCTTCTACACCGTCAAAGGGAACATAAAATTTGACATACCAATTAGGATCTGGCTAAAAATACTTGAATCAGTTATAGAACCTGTTGCCCTTTATGGTTGTGAGGTCTGGGGCAGAATACCTGACCACTGTGACTGACCCACACTTAAGGCTCAGTGAGCATAGCCTTGCTATTGAGAAAGTCTGCCGTAGACCTGGCTCTCAAGAGAAGACAGGCTATGTGCACGCTGCCCACAAAATGATGTGGAAACTGAGCTGCACTTTCTAACCTCCTGCCAAATGTATGACCATACTAGAGACACATATTTCCCTCAGATTACACAGATCCACAAAGAATTCGAAAACAAACCCAATTTTTATAAACTCCCATATCTATTGGGTGAAATACCACAATGTGCAATCACAGCAGCAAGATTTGTGACCTGTTGTAAATACAACCCATATTTATATTTATTTATTTTCTCTTTTGTACTTTAACTATTTGTACATAATATGACATTTGAAACGTCTTTATTCTTTTGGACCTTTTGTGAGTGTAATGTTTACTGTTAAATTTGTATTGTTTATTAATTTTTTTTAAAATTATCTTCTTCACTTACTCTGGCCATGTTTACATGTGTTTCACATGCCAGTAAAGCCCTTACATTGAAATTGAAATTGAATTGAGAGTGAGTGAGTGAGTGAGTGAGTGAGTGAGTGAGTGAGTGAGTGAGTGAGTGAGTGAGTGAGTGAGTGAGTGAGTGAGTGAGTGAGTGAGTGAGTGAGTGAGTGAGTGAGTGAGTGAGTGAGTGAGTGAGTGAGAGAGGGAGAGGGAGAGGGAGGAAGGGGAAGGAGAGAGAGGAAGGAGAGAGAAAGAGGGGAGGGAGAGGGAGGAGAGAGAGAGAAACAGAGAGAGAGAGAGACATAGAGAGAGAGACAGAGAGAGAGACAGAGAGAGAGAGAGAGAGAGAGAGAGAGAGAGAGAGAGAGAGAGAGAGAGAGAGAGAGAGAGAGACAGAGAGAGAGAGAGAGAGAGAGAGAGAGAGAGAGAGAGAGAGAGAGAGAGAGAGAGAGAGAGAGAGAGAGAGAGAGAGAGAGAGAGAGAGACAGAGAGGGAGAGAGAGAGAGAGACAGAGAGGGAGAGAGAGCGAGAGAGAGCGAGAGGGAGGAGAGGGAGGGGTCCACACATGGCACTCAGATGCTAGAGCTGGAACTGAAGCTGGCGATGTCCCAGCCACTCCCTGAGTGCCTCACAGATTAGGGTTTGCGTTGCACAGGCTACAGAGCCTTTTTGCAAGTTTACTTTTGCGTGTGGATTGCCAACGACCTTGCTAAGTGGAACTGTATTCATGCAGCCATGATGCCTGACGTTCTACCCCACCCTTAGCCAGGCCTTTCCATAATGACAGAGAAGATGGGTTTTGAGAGGGAAAGCTGCTGTCTGCCTGGCGCTGGTGGTAATCACGGCCGTCCCTTGTTATCAAGCCCAGGGCTCTTATCGGCCATTTGCTCATTTCCACTGTGGAATGGTTGAGTCTGAATTGGCAGCCAACCAACAAGAAGCAAGAGCACTGAGCAGCATCCTGTTTCCAAGGGTTGTCGCCATGTACATTGTGTCATCTCTTGTCTCCATTCCTCTCCAAGAGTGTGTTGACTCAATGCAGCAAGGCATACATGATCTCACAATTTGTATTTTGAAATTCCAAGTCTCAAAGAGATGTGCTTCTTTGTGGGAAACTCTGTTTTTAGGGTAAGGCAGATATAATATTAATAGCTTTTAACATTAATGTATGACTGATCAAAGTCCTTAGTCACTAAGAACCCTAGACAAAGATATCACAGTTCTAACATGTACTACACGCCGAAGGGGATTAAAGATATCACAGTTCTAACATGTACTACATGCTGAAGAGGGTTAAAGATATCACAGTTCTAACATGTACTACACGCCGAAGGGGGTTAAAGATATCACAGTTCTAACATGTACTACACGCCGAAGGGGGTTAAAGATATCACAGTTCTAACATGTACTACACGTCGAAGGGGGTTAAAGATATCACAGTTCTAACATGTACTACACGCCGAAGGGGATTAAAGATATCACAGTTCTAACATGTACTACATGCTGAAGGGGGTTAAAGATATCACAGTTCTAACATGTACTACACGCCGAAGGGGGTTAAAGATATCACAGTTCTAACATGTACTACACGCCGAAGGGGGTTAAAGATATCACAGTTCTAACATGTACTACACGCCGAAGGGGATTAAAGATATCACAGTTCTAACATGTACTACATGCCGAAGGGGGTTAAAGATATCACAGTTCTAACATGTACTACACGCCGAAGGGGATTAAAGATATCACAGTTCTAACATGTACTACACGCCGAAGGGGATTAAAGATATCACAGTTCTAACATGTACTACACGCCGAAGGGGGTTAAAGATATCACAGTTCTAACATGTACTACACGCCGAAGGGGATTAAAGATATCACAGTTCTAACATGTACTACACGCTGAAGGGGATTAAAGATATCACAGTTCTAACATTTTCTACACGCCGAAGGGGGTTAAAGATATCACAGTTCTAACATGTACTACACGCCAAAGGGGGTTAAAGATATCACAGTTCTAACATGTACTACACGCCGAAGGGGATTAAATATATCACAGTTCTAACATGTACTACACGCCGAAGGGGATTAAAGATATCACAGTTCTAACATGTACTACACGCCGAAGGGGATTAAAGATATCACAGTTCTAACATGTACTACACGCTGAAGGGGGTTAAAGATATCACAGTTCTAACATGTACTACACGCTGAAGGGGGTTAAAGATATCACAGTTCTAACATGTACTACACGCTGAAGGGGATTAAAGATATCACAGTTCTAACATGTACTACACGCTGAAGGGGATTAAAGATATCACAGTTCTAACATGTACTACACGCCGAAGGGGGTTAAAGATATCACAGTTCTAACATGTACTACACGCTGAAGGGGGTTAAAGATATCACAGTTCTAACATGTACTACACGCCAAAAGGGGTTAGGATTTTCTTCCTGTGATATGATTGTCTATCATTCTTTCACATGTGCTCTTAAGGGCTACAGGTGCTGAGCCAAGTTTTATATCCACTTGAGTTCAAGTGCTGTGGTCTCTGTATGTGTTCTACAGGAGGATTAGGATGGCCTATTCCACTCCATAAGGCCTCAGTCAGTAGCACTACATCTCTGAATCCTCAACAGTGTGGTAGGAATCTGAAGGAATGTTTCATCTGTCGATGACAATTCATCACTGACGAGAGATAGGACCAAATTAAACTTCATCCTCACTGCCCCAAGCACTGTATAGTGTTCACATATCCGAGATTACTTAGAGAAAAGGGAGGAAGGATGGGTTAAATGTGGAAGACACATTTCAGTTGAAATCATTCAGTTGTACAACTGACTAGGTATCCCCGTGTCCCCTAATCATTGGTTTTGGTTTGGCATACATTTTAAAGTGAGAATTGTAATCTCAGTATTACTCTGTTACTGTGGAATTGCCCTCCTCTATCTGACATGGTAAACTAATTTACCGCTGCGATCACAATACCATATTGTTCACCGGTTGTTAACAATAGTCCCCAAAACAACTGGTGGCTATTTGAGAAAGGATGTTTTCTGCCATTAATGTAAGAAGGATTGCAGGCCTACTAGTGATTGCAGGACTGCTGTTTAGATTCTACTGTAGGTACTTTTGGTTCTCCTATGGTCGTATCTGGCCTGATTGGGGTTTCTTTATGTGATCCACTATGTTGGGAAACACACTCCATACTACTATACGGTTAGGATAAGGACACTTTAGGGTGACTGACTGTAAGTGCTTCTGTTAACAAAGGCATCATTCATCCAACACAATCAATAGTTGGTGTAGTCTGGTGAAAGGCTAGTTCTGTGGGATATTAGACCTACCTGATCCTGATATGTGGGTGTAGTTTGGTGAAAGGCTAGTTCTGTGGGATATTAGACCTACCTGATCGTGATATGTGGGTGTAGTCTGGTGAAAGGCTAGTTCTGTGGGATATTAGACCTACCTGATCGTGATATGTGGGTGTAGTCTGGTGAAAGGCTAGTTCTGTGGGATATTAGACCTACCTGATCCTGATATGTGGGTGTAGTCTGGTGAAAGGCTAGTTCTGTGGGATATTAGACCTACCTGATCGTGATATGTGGGTGTAGTCTGGTGAAAGGCTAGTTCTGTGGGATATTAGACCTACCTGATCCTGATATGTGGGTGTAGTCTGGTGAAAGGCTAGTTCTGTGGGATATTAGACCTACCTGATCGTGATAGATGGGTGTAGTCTGGTGAAAGGCTAGTTCTGTGGGATATTAGACCTGCCTGATCCTGATATGTGGGTGTAGTCTGGTGAAAGGCTAGTTCTGTGGGATATTAGACCTACCTGATCGTGATATGTGGGTGTAGTCTGGTGAAAGGCTAGTTCTGTGGGATATTAGACCTACCTGATCCTGATATGTGGGTGTAGTCTGGTGAAAGGCTAGTTCTGTGGGATATTAGACCTACCTGATCGTGATAGGTGGGTGTAGTCTGGTGAAAGGCTAGTTCTGTGGGATATTAGACCTACCTGATCCTGATATGTGGGTGTAGTCTGGTGAAAGGCTAGTTCTGTGGGATATTAGACCTACCTGATCCTGATATGTGGGTGTAGTCTGGTGAAAGGCTAGTTCTGTGGGATATTAGACCTACCTGATCCTGATATGTGGGTGTAGTCTGGTGAAAGGCTAGTTCTGTGGGATATTAGACCTGCCTGATCGTGATATGTAGTCTGGTGAAAGGCTAGTTCTGTGGGATATTAGACCTACCTGATCGTGATATGTGGGTGTAGTCTGGTGAAAGGCTAGTTCTGTGGGATATTAGACCTACCTGATCCTGATATGTGGGTGTAGTCTGGTGAAAGGCTAGTTCTGTGGGATATTAGACCTACCTGATCGTGATATGTGGGTGTAGTCTGGTGAAAGGCTAGTTCTGTGGGATATTAGACCTACCTGATCCTGATGTATCTGAGACCAACAGCCATTTTCAGCAGCCTTCCTTCATCTGGTTCTAGTGTCTTATTCTTCTAACTTTTTCCAGCCCCCAGAGCCCCCTGTGACTTCCTCTCCTTCCCCTTCTTCTCCCTTCTTCCCCCTTCTTCCCTGGGCCTGGAGGAGTGGGGGCAGCCCCTGTTCCAGCATGCCTTGGCAAAGCTCTTCACTCCCTGAGTCCCGGGATTTATTTATTTTATTTTATTGAAACTTTATTTAACTAGGCAATTAAGAACAAATTCTTATTTACAATGACAGCCTACCAGAAGGCAAAAGGCCTCCTGTGAGGACGGGAGCTGGGATTAAAAATTACAAATATAGGACAAAGCACACATCACATCAAGAGAGACACCACAACACTACATAAAGAGAGACCTAAGACAACAACATAGCATGGCAGCAACACATGAAAACACAGCATGGTATCAACACATCATGACAACAACATGGTAGCAACACAACATGGCAGCAGAACAACATGGTACGAACATTATTGGGCACAGACAACAGCACAAAGGGCAGGAAGGTAGAGACAACAACACACCACGCAAAGCAGGACAACTGTCAGTAAGAATTTCCATGAGTCTTTGAATGAAGAGATGGGTCTCCCCTTCAGGGCACACAGCTTCACCAACAGTTATCTTCCATCTATAAACACCACATTTGTTGCTACAGTGTGAATTCATAGAATGGAAAAAATATTTTTCACCCTCAGTTTCTACTGCATCTGTTGTATTTTGTCAAGAAGGAGACTACAGCTGTTGTATTTTGTCAGGAAGGAGACTACAGCTGTTGTATTTTGTCAGGAAGGAGACTACAGCTGTTGTATTTTGTCAGGAAGGAGACTACAGCTGTTGTATTTTGTCAGGAAGGAGACTACAGCTGTTGTATTTTGCCAGGAAGTAGAGTACAGCTGTTGAAAAGTACCGCTGTTTTGGAAACAATTGAAATGTGTCCTTTTGTCATCATTGCTTTGAGTTTGATGTGGTCCGTTATGCTTGCATTTCTTATTCTATGTAGTTTGAAATATGACTAAAAGAACACAATATACACAGAAAGAAGTTGCCACTAAATTCTCACGTCTCCAAAAGAAACAATGTTATGTAACTTGACTTCTGTTGAGGTTGGGGCCTGTAGATGGTAGAATATCAGAGCAGTGTTTGTGATATTGATACAGACAGTGAATGGTGCTCAGCTGGCTTCCTGCTCTTCCTGCTCTAACCAGTGGTGCAGCCTTTGTTGAAGCTCCTATATGAAGGGATGTGAGTATATGAAAAGCTGGGCTCTGTAGTTGGATCCACATGTAGGGATTTTACAGAGTGAGTGAACAATAAACATTTCATGGGCTATGAAATCAGGTGGCTTTGTTTTTTGGCTGACATTTTCACAGAAACATGAGAAAGTAAGACATTCTGGAATGTCCAGTTTTTATGATTTGGCCCTCAGTGACTGTTGTGCATGTGGTAACTAGGCAACATTAATACAAAGCAAATACAGACCAGAAAGTGAATAAGAACCCATGTTCCAGATGGAATTCACAGCGCTGAAAAGTAGACTGTCATAGAGAACACCACGTCAACAAAGGTGAAAGAGAATAGACATGCAACACACATCTTTACTGGTGTCGAAGAAATACAGTTTGAATTCTTCAAATCCTTTATCAGCGTATTCTATCCCAAACCCTTGACTTTACTCCCAGTTACCCACTCAGCAACACTTACAGGAATCATCATTGGAATCACTTGACAGTGTCTGGCCAAAGTCTAACTGGTATCTCTCTGTTAGCGGAGTTTGGGGGCGTATTGTCATCTGGAGTCAGTCAGGGAATGTTAAGGTCAGTCCAGAGTAGCTGATGAGAGTGAATTCTATTAATTATAGTTGAATCTGGGTAGCAGGGGGGTTGATCTAGGATTCCCTCTCCTAACCATTGAGATAAAGCCTATCTGTGTTGTAACTCCAACACTGTCTTGTCTTGACATTGTTAGTGTGGCTGGACTATGTCTCCTAGTTCTCTCAGCAAGCCACGTTGAGTCAGAGGCTTGTGGACTGTGGTTGTTATGGTCTTTGTTGTTGGCCTTTACAGCGAGGCTATCTGCTCTTTGTTGAAGGTCAAATGACTTAGAGGCTAAGTTCCACAAGCGTAACTTCATTGTTTAGAAATGTTCACATTTCACTGAATTAGATGACGTGCATCTAAGCTCTAAATTCCACAGAATTCTAGTTAGGTGTTATAGGCCTATCATGCTGTCATTTGTCATAATGGGTGTGAGTGGTTAATGGCATGACATGATATCGTCTCTAAACCTTTACAGTGAGAGGTTCAAGTAAAGTGATAAGCTACTAAACTCCCTCATCTCTCTTAATTGTTATCTTTCGGGAAATGTTAAGTAAACCTATCCGATGTGCCACTGGTTAAAGCTTTTGATAAATGGCATTCCTGCGATATGAATAATGTGGCTATTATTCGTCCTTTATAATGAAAAGTGATTCCTAAGAGATTCCTAAGTGATTTGGATACATTCTGTGTGTGTACGGTGTACTGTACACATTGTACCAGCCTGTTTCCTCATAGACATTAATATGTGTCATG
Source organism: Oncorhynchus keta (assembly GCF_023373465.1). Lineage (NCBI taxonomy): Eukaryota > Metazoa > Chordata > Actinopteri > Salmoniformes > Salmonidae > Oncorhynchus > Oncorhynchus keta. The sequence goes on along the minus strand of NC_068449.1, from coordinate 15,442,307 downwards.
GTAATGATTGGTTTGACAGACTCGATTGCCCCGGTGTTGTTAATGACTGTGTTCTTCCTGTTTTTCCCTCCATAGAGACCTGAGGTTTAACAAAATCAAGGACTTGCAGCCTGGCTCCTTCAGACGGCTAAAGAACCTGAACACACTGTAAGTCTCCCTCCTCTCCTCCCTTCTTCCTCCTTCCTCCTCTCCTCCCTTCTTCCTCCTTCCTCCTTCCTCCCTTCTTCCTCCTTCCTCCTCTCCTCCCTTCTTCCTCCTTCCTCCCTCCTCCCTTCTTCCTCCTTCCTCCCTCCTCCCTTCTTCCTCCTTCCTCCCTCCTCCTTTCTTCCTCCTTCCTCCCTCCTCCCTTCTTCCTCCTTTCTCCTCTCCTCCCTTCTTCCTCCTTCCTCCTCTCCTCCCTTCTTCCTCCTTCCTCCACTCCTCCCTTCTTCCTCCTTCCTCCTCTCCTCCCTTCTTCCTCTTTCCTCCCTCCTCCGTCTTTCCCCTACATACTCAGCAATTGAAGAGATTGTAATTTAATTGGTCCTGGAGAACTCACTGCAAATGTGTTTAAACTGAGCGTTCAAATATACACTAATGCAATCGGCACTCATCAGGAGTCGACTACTCCTGTTAGCCCCATCTCTTCCCAGAAGCACCCAGTTCTTTTTGTCTATCTTTTGTCCCAAGACTCGGAAACACGTCACAGCATTAGTTTCCCCTGGAAAGTCCTGCAATCCTGCATACAGTCATTCTGTCAGTCCACAAACACGGACACCGAGGGGCAAATTCTTGATCTCTATTCTGCTGTGGTTTCACACATGTAGGTTACCTCATAATCTGGTAGGAATGTATTGTTCCCCTTCAATCTCCCAGCCATCTATCATGTGTCAGCCCTGCCAGCCTGCTAGTCTACAGCCAGCCATGTGTCAGCCCTGCCAGCCTGCTAGTCTACAGCCAGCCATGTGTCAGCCCTGCCAGCCTGCTAGTCTACAGTCAGCCATGTGTCAGCCCTGCCAGCCTGCTAGTCTACAGCCAGCCATGTGTCAGCCCTGCCAGCCTGCTAGTCTACAGCCAGCCATGTGTCAGCCCTGCCAGCCTGCTAGTCTACAGCCAGCCATGTGTCAGCCCTGCCAGCCTGCTAGTCTACAGCCAGCCATGTGTCAGCCCTGCCAGCCTGCTAGTCTACAGCCAGCCATGTGTCAGCCCTGCCAGCCTGCTAGTCTACAGCCAGCCATGTGTCAGCCCTGCCAGCCTGCTAGTCTACAGCCAGCCATGTGTCAGTCCTGCCAGCCTGCTAGTCTACAGCCAGCCATGTGTCAGCCCTGCCAGCCTGCTAGTCTACAGCCAGCCATGTGTCAGCCCTGCCAGCCTGCTAGTCTACAGCCAGCCATGTGTCAGCCCTGCCAGCCTGCTAGTCTACAGCCAGCCATGTGTCAGCCCTGCCAGCCTGCTAGTCTACAGCCAGCCATGTGTCAGCCCTGCCAGCCTGCTAGTCTACAGCCAGCCATGTGTCAGCCCTGCCAGCCTGCTAGTCTACAGCCAGCCATGTGTCAGCCCTGCCAGCCTGCTAGTCTACAGCCAGCCATGTGTCAGTCCTGCCAGCCTGCTAGTCTACAGCCAGCCATGTGTCAGCCCTGCCAGCCTGCTAGTCTACAGCCAGCCACGTGTCAGGAATCAGCCAATGAGCCTAGTGCCTCTGAATATGAAGGGTAGGGAAGGTAATGTCAGAGCAGAGAAAGCTCAGATGAGATGTTCCTACAGTAGCAGACCACCTGCTAGCCATGTAGTCTGTGGAGTTCCATATTTCACGGCTTTAACCTCTGTTTTACAGACTGAAGAATAGCATAGTGTCTGAAGCCTTCTGGGAGACAGTTCAATGTTAGTGTCTCAGGCAGACAGAAATAGATGTCTGGCTCATATGTGAAGGAAAGACTGCAGCTAGGGGCCTGCTGCCTGTCTTTTTCTGCTTGGCCTCTGAAAGACTGTACCTACACTTAGAAAAAAGGGTTCCAAAGGGGTTCTTTGGCTGTCCCCCTAGGAAAACCCTTTTAGCTTCCAAGTAGAACCCTTTAGATTCCAGGTAGAACCATTTTTGGTTCCATGTCGGAAAGTAGAAAGGCCAAATGTTTTCAGAGAAAAGAGCAAGGTGAGGACTTAGGAGGCATGTTTGGCCCAAGTAATGTTCTGCTTATACATATCATATTATTTTCCAAAACGTATTTCTTTGCATTAATGGCAGTTTCTGTGGCATTGAGTTAAGGGATCACCAACTCAAGATGTTGCTATGTTGCAGAAAATCTATGACAGACATTATTGATCCTTGTCCAGATTATACTCCATGGACCTGAAAGCCATTAGAAATGTAAAACAAATCGTGACCGTGTGTAGGAATCAAACCAAATGCTTCATAGAATATCTACAGTGTAGTGTGGCAAGGATGAAGAATCTCACATATACTATGTACTCTGAAAGTTGAACTGTGCTTAGACTGGCATTGGCCTAGCATTAGATCATGACACAGCAATATGCCAGCATGGACCACTTTAAATTAGTATCTACGAGTCTGCACAGATTCATTTTGTGTAAGTCTGATAGTCCACTGGGAGATCTTTATTTAATGGCCATTCTCTTGACTTTACAGCCTCCTCAACAACAACCACATCAGACGGATCCCCAGAGGAGCTTTTGAAGAACTGGAAAACCTCAAATATCTGTGAGTTGTTATGCCTTTATGTCAATGTTATTCTGGATGTCAAGTCACAGATGGACTGGTTTCATTGAAAAAGTGTTTCATTGAAACATTGAAACAGTGACATTTTGCTCGGACAGACTCAATAGGCAAAAGGTTGTAGTTCAAGTTTCACTCTTCGCCTTGTCAGCTGATGATAAAGCATGGCTAACCCTGTCTCGGGCTTGTGTCTGGAAACAGAACACAAACACACTCTGTGGCTGTAAACTGGACATTGCCAGACGGCTTAGTCAGAACAGAAAAAAGTGTGTCAGTGTGGTACAGGAAATGAAGTAAGACAAAAAATAACCCCATTATCTAATCCTGTGAATTTATCTGTCTGCGCGTGGTGACCTGGAGGCAATGGGGAGAACAGAGGTAGGCTTGAGCAGCAGGCAGGCAGCACATAGCCTTGGGTTGATGCAGTATGGTTTAGTCCTTGTGTTTGTGAGTCACTGCCTATTATAACCCCAGCGCCTGTCAGTTGTGGTGACAGGCACCTATGTCTATGTTTACATTCCCATACGGTACATATGCCTGAAATGTCTGGCTCTCTAGTCTCCCCACCTACTCAGTCTCATATACTCCCTGCATTCCCCTCAATGAACCTTCTCCTCTCCTCCTCTACTTGGCCCTGGGTTAGATAACTCAGACCTGCAGCTCACCAGGCTGACGTTTTTGGTTGGTTGTTCTGTGGATCCCTTCTTTGTCTTGACTCATACCTGATGATGGATACATTCATGAGAATAACTTGAGACAGACTAATGAGGTCAGGGCCTACTTTGGTGTGTGTATAGTAGATACTTATATTTAAAATACTGTAGAATGCATGCATAGCATGTCCAAAGCTACCATCGGTACCATCTGTTTTGTAAAGTAATTTTTTGTAGATAATATGATGGTCACAGTTCTGCTTAGTCACCTCAAACATGTCAGACAAACAACGTTTCTGATGCCAGCTCGTCAACTACTGTAGAGGAGGACGGGAAAGCTGGGTATGTGTCAGTCACACACACATACCCACACATATACACACACAGACATCCCTCTCCTCTCTGCATGCTGTAGTGTGGGTGACTCCTGTGACTTAGTTAGTTTTAATTAGAATGCCCTGTCCCTTTTCACCAGAGCTAATCTGAGGCCAGCACACTGATCCAGCCCTTCAGCCCTGCCCCTCTCACCCTGCACCCATATCCTGGGGGATTGTCCCTCTCCCCCCTCCTGGCCCCGCTCACCCTGCACCCATATCCTGGGGGATTGCCCCCCCCCCGGCCCCTCTCACCCTGCCCTTATAACCTGGGAGATAGTACCTCTTTCGCTTGGCCCCTAGTAAAGCCCCCTCCACTGTATGACCTGACAGAAGTCTGTACAGCTCCTTTAAGGGTTAGTGTTACTGGAATATGGTTCATGGTAATGATGACTAATGCAAGAGGTATTTTTCTGACCATCTGATTTGATCTAGAAGTAGGTAGTCTTGGCTTGTGCCAGCCGGAACGGTTCATAGGAACCAGGAGCCTATCTCCTATTACTGTAGCGTGAGGCAACTTGATGTACAAGTACACCCCCTTGAAGGACACGAGTCTATCACACCTTTCCCCCATATGTGATCTTTAGGCTATAGCCTAACCAGGGCTCTGAGTTTCTTCACATGGTCAGGAGGTACTCAGGGCCCTACTGATATCTTATCTAAATCCACATATCCTGTTGTGGTTTGTTGTGGTTTCTGTTGCTGTTGTTTTTGTTTTTGTTCTGTGGAGCTCTGATTGAGTTTTAGGCTGGCATTTTGTCAGGTTGCATAGTTAGAAATGTCATTAGATGGTCAAGAACAGAGATTACTTCACAGGCCTTGGGTTCTTCTCAGTATTTTGTAATTGTCGGTGAGGAGTAATGTCTATCTCCTTCTGTTTCACAACACGTGTGTGGGTGTACAGTCAGAGTAAAATGGCGGAATTCGTTTCACTTTATTTCCATTGAAGGCATTTTAATTCATTATATTTGATGACCAATTTCTATTTTACCAAAGAGAACCTTCTGTCTACCAAAATGTACTATTGTGTACCTTAGCAGCTTCTGTCTACCAAAATGTACTATTGTGTACCTTGGCAGCTTCTGTCTAACAAAATGTACTATTGTGTACCTTAGCAGCTTCTGTCTACCAAAATGGCCTATTGTGTACCTTAGCAGCTTCTGTCTACCAAAATGTACTATTGTGTACCTTAGCAGCTTCTGTCTACCAAAATGTACTATTGTGTACCTTAGCAGCTCCTGTCTACCAAAATGTACTATTGTGTACCTTAGCAGCTTTTGTCTACCAAAATGTACTATTGTGTACCTTAGCAGCTTCTGTTTACCAAAATGTACTGTTGTGTACCTTAGCAGCTTCTGTCTACCAAAATGTACTATTGTGTACATTGGCAGCTTCTGTCTAACAAAATGTACTATTGTGTACCTTAGCAGCTTCTGTCTACCAAAATGTACTATTGTGTACCTTAGCAGCTTCTGTCTACCAAAATGTACTATTGTGTACCTCAGCAGCTTCTGTCTACCAAAATGTACTATTGTGTACCTCAGCAGCTTCTGTCTACCAAAATGTACTATTGTGTACCTTAGCAGCTTCTATCTACCAAAATGTACTATTGTGTACCTTAGCAGCTAACCTTCTTCCTCTTTTTCTACAAAATGGCGGGTCAGTTGAGTTCTCATTGAATTGTGTGAGTACGAGGTCACAGAAGCTTTGGGGTTATTCAAGCAAGAGATCTCAGTATTCTTCCCCTTGAGGGTTGACCCCACAGCTTCCGAATCCATCCGGTTTCCCACGCAGACCCCACACTTCCAGGCCTCAGCACAATCTCTCACACACAAATCAAGTCGGATCAAATCAAATTCTATTCGTCACATGCGACGAATACAACAAGTGTAGACTTTATTGTGAAATTCTTACCTGCGAGCCCTTTCCCAACAATGCAGAGTTAAAAAGTAAGAGAAATTAGCTAAAAAAGGATCTTTGACATCAGTATGCATGTGAGTGTTTTGTGCGTGTGAAGTTTTGTGCGTGTGTGTGTGTGTGTGTGTGTGTGTGTGTGTGTGTGTGTGTGTGTGTGTGTGTGTGTGTGTGTGTGTGTGTGTGTGTGTGTGTGTGTGTGTGTGTGTGAAGTTGTGTGTGTGTGTGTGTGTGTGTGTGTGTGTGTGTGTGTGTGTGTGTGTGTGTGTGTGTGTGTGTGTGTGTGTGTGTGTGTGTGTGTGTGTGTGTGTGTGTGTGTGTGTGTGTGTGTGTGTGTGTGTGTGTGTGTGAGCATATGTAGTGTGTGTTTGTGTCTGTGTGTGTTTGTGTCTGTGTGTGTTTGTGTGCGTGGGTGGGTGGGCCAAGTCCAGTGCAAGAGAGTCAAAGCAATGGAAAGGAGGTCAATGCAAATAGTCCCGGTAGCCATTTGATTAACTGTTCAGCAGTTTTGTGACTTGGAGGTTGACCCTATTCAGGAGACTTTTGGTCCCAGACTTGGCGCTCTGGTGCGGTAGCAGAAAGAACAGTCTATGACTTGGGTGGCTTGAGTCTCTGACATTTTTAAGGCCTTCCTCTGACACCGCCTGGTATAGAGGTCCTGGATGGCAGGGAGCTCAGCCCCAGGGATGGACAAGTTCTTAAGCACCAGAGGAGGTTGGTGGGAGAAATGGGTTGGAGTCAAACATGATTTACATACAGTACCAGTCAAAAGTTTGGACACACCTACTCATTCAAGTGTTTTTCTTTATTTGTAATATTTTCTACATTGTAGAATAATAGTGAAGACATCAGAAATATGAAATAACACATATGGAATCATGTTTTAACCAAAAAAGTGTTTAACAAATCAAAATCTATTTTATATTTGAGGTTCTTCAAAGTAGCCACCCTTTGCCTTGATGACAGCCTTGCACACTCTTGGCATTCTCTCAACCAGCTTCACCTGGGATGTTTTTCCAACAGTCTTTAAGGACTTCCCACATATGCTGAGCACTTGTTGGCTGCTTTTCCTTCACTCTGCGGTCCAACTCATCCCAAACCATCTCAAATGGGTTGAGGTCGGTGATTGTGGAGGCCAGGTCATCTGATGCAGCACTCTATCACTCTCTTTCTTGGTCAAATAGACCTTACACACCCTGGAGGTGTGTTGGGACATTGTCCTGTTGAAAAACAAATGATAGTCCCACTAAGCGCAAACCAGATGGTATGGCATTTCGGTGCAGAATGCTGTAGTAGCCAGGCTTGTTAAGTTTGCCTTGAATTCTAAATAAATCACCAACAGTGTCACCAGCAAAGCACCCCTACACAATTCCACCTCCTCCTCCATGCTTCACGGTGGGAATCACACATGCGGAGATGATCCATTCACCTACTCTGCGTCTCACAAAGACACGGCGGCTGGAAGCAAAAATCTCAAATTTGGACTCATCAGACCAAAGGACAGATTTCCACTCGTCTAATGTCCATTGCTCATATTTTTTTCCGGCCAAAGCAAGTCTCTTCTTATTATTGCTGTCCTTTAGTAATGGTTTCTTTGCAGCAATTGGATTCAACCAGTCTCTTCTGAACCTTTCTTTTGTATTATTTATTGTCTATTGAATATTTAAAACATACAATATACTTGCAGTATACACTATAAACACAGACGTAACCAGGGTCAACGACCTGCTCAAGGGCATGTCAACAGATCTCCCAGGTCAAAAACAGGGACCCGAACCAGCGATCCATCAGCCACCGGCCCAAGCTCCCAACCGCCAGGTCACCAGCCCTCCAAGATACCCCCCACAGTCCACCCCCAGAAAAAATATGGAGAAAAAATCCATTCCCCACCCCAAAGACCCCCCCCCCCGATTCACCAACAACCAACAAAATCAACTAAAGAGAAAGACAAAGGAAAACAGAAAACAACATTGTAAAAGAACAAAGACATCAAGGACAACAAAAATCATAACAGCAAGGCCAACTGAATATGTTTGTGTGCATGTATGGCACTATTTACATGTGTGTGTCCGTGTATGTGCACATGTGTGCATTTGAATGAGTGTGTGTGTATATGCATGTGTACAAACACCAGCACGGCATCAGTCTCAGGCAAATTGACATTAGCTGTAACAACACTACCCATCAGTGTCATTCAAACTCAGTTTTTGTTATGTTTTATTTATTTTTTAAAACTTTTATCTTTGACCATCATCCTATCCCCTGCCCAGCAACTCCACTCCCACTAATCTCCAATTCCACAAGGCAAAATGTGGCTACTTTGAAGAACCTCAAGTATAAAATATATGTTGATTTGTTTAACACTTTTTTGGTTAAAACATGATTCCATATGTGTTACTTCATAGTTCTGATGTCTTCACTATTATTCTACAATGTAGACAAGACTAAAAATAAAGAAAATCCCTTGAATGACTAGGTTGCTCCAAACTTTTGAATGGTACTGTATGTTTGATACCGTTCCACTTATTACATTCCAGTCATTACAATGAGCCTGTCCTCCTATAGCTCCCCCCACCAGCCTCCTCTGGTATGCACTACCCTCTGTAGCGCCTTACAGTCGGATGTCAAGCAGCTGCCATATCACTGGTGATGCAGCCAGTCAAAATACTCACAATGATGCAGCTGTAGAACTTTTATAGGATCTGAGGACAAAGGACAAATCTTTTCAGCCTCCTGAGGGGGAAGAGGCGTTGTCGTGTCTTCTTCATGACTGTGTGGGTGTGTTTGCACCATGATAGGTCCTTAGTGATATGAACTCCGAGGAACTTGAAGCTCTCCACACACGCTCCCTGTAAACCAAGATAAGCTAAACATTGAGCCAGACTCCGTAGTGTTACAGCAACAAGTCCACAGTGCTTTGGCTGTGGAGCTGCATGATTCTTTTAATTTCACCAATAACTGTAGGCCTACTCACTAGAACACTCTTTGACAATATTTATGTTCAATTTGCCTCATGATCCTTGTTGACATGTAACGTTTAGTAACGAAAATATGCTCTCTAAGTGACGTGAGAGCCCTGATAGAGGAAGATGGAGTAAGCGGAACAGTTTATTTTTCCATAGGCCCACATTGCGTCATATTTGCTGAGAGCACGTGAATCTCTCATCAACTACCCATCAATGTAAAGGAACTGGAGATGAGTAGAGGATGAAAGGGAAGATTGCCCTAAGCCATTGCTATTCTAGTGTCACATCTCTCTGTCATGTTAGAGGGAGGGAAAACACAGACATGTCATGTGATGTTTTTCTTTCAATGTTCTGGAACATTACAGTGTTCCAGTGATATTTTTTGGAAGATGTCAATGAACTTTGAGGAACCCAGCGACCCTCTGTCATACTGTATATTCTGTTCAGACTTGTTTACATACACACTTTTCTTTTTGTGATGTATTTTTGTACATGTATGTTATGCAAGTTATGATGAGCATTTTATTTTTATGTATTGACATTGACAACATTGACCATCTTTGTGATTTGAGCTGTGAGTCTCTTTTGGTAACAAACAACAATAACTTTATTTATGAAGTGCTTTTCAAACATTACTCACATTTTGCTCAGCTCTGCACATTGTGCATCAGCTGCTTTACGTTTGTCATCTAGGTAAAGGTGCAGCCGTGCAGTGATATACTGTAGCTGTTGTTCATGTATTGTGAAAACAGAGTTTTTAAAATATTGATCCCATTAAGTTGGTTTTACTGTCATACGGTAACTGTTGAGCTAAGACATTCTGTCATTTTCTTAGGAACTAGAGAGAATTAATTTGATCCGCTGTGTGTTTGACTAATGTTACTGATTATTTTTCCTTTCAGCTATTTGTACAAGAATGAAATCCAATCAATTGACAGACAAGCATTTAAGGGACTTGTCTCTCTAGAGCAACTGTAAGTGACCACCTCCTCGTCCTCCTCTTCCTCCTACTCAACCTCTTCCTCCCCTTCCCTTCTGCACCTTCATATCTGATCTGTCCGTCTGTCCAAACGTCCTCCTTGCGACCCCCCAAGCCCCCACTGTCATACAGCCACTATGCATGCCATGTATACACTCACCTTTGTATGTTGCACTGACCTTATGAACCCCTGCATGAGTAGCATGTCTCATTGTCCTAATGCATAAAGCTAGAGCATGAGATCCCCAGCCCTGCACCAGCCCTGCCTCTGACCTGCCCTGCCATGCCCTGCCCCTCGCCTGCTACTGCCTTGCTCCTGCCCTGCCCTGTGCCTGCCTTGCCCCTGTCCTGACCCTCCCCTGCTCTGCCCCTCTCCTCCCCTGCCCTGCCTTACCCCAGCTTGTACTGTAGCTAAGCAGATGCAGACTCAAGCAGGCCTTGGCTTCATGTGCTTCAGACTACAGATCCAGCTCCTGCTTGCCCCATGCACAGCTTGCCCTTCTTTGTGTGTCTTACATCCTCTGTGGGGACTACTGTACACTGACTACTTGTCTCACTCTTGACCTTAGTTGCGTTTGTCAATCTAGTTGTATTATGCGCTAGTTCTGTTATTTCATAGAGGGCCCCCACGCATTTCCCAAGCAGAGTGGTAGAGGTCACCATGTTGTTATTACATCTGCTTGTGAGACATACTTTCAGTATCAGCATCAGAAAGGGTGGCTCAAAATCTATAGAAATGTGACCTTAAGCTATCATTATAACACCTTTACCAAATTGCATGTCATCTTAATGACTTGAATATGTTTATTTTTTATTTATTTTACCTTTATTTAACTAGACAAGTCAGTTAAGAACAAGTTCTTATTTTCAATGAGGGCCTAGGAACAGTGGATTAACTGCCTGTTCAGGGGCAGAACGACAGATTTGTACCTTGTCAGCTCGGGGATTTGAACTTGCAACCTTGTTGAAAATGTTCAAAACATTCCAAAAAATAGATTAATGTCAATTATTATTTTTTAAACTCTTTATTGATGTAACGATTTTATGATTTGTGAAATGTGTCCAGTGAATGTGTGCTCATACAAAACTTCCAACAAAGCAAACTGTCCATGCAGAGTCAGATATAAACGTGTATAGAGGATCACATCTGATTATTGTCACACATAGACCACCAATGTCATTGAACTGAAATGGCCTTCTTTCAGCCAATAGTAGATGCCAAAAGTACTTCAACTGTTGGAAAAGGCTGCGCTCAGTGAGACTACTATTGTTGGTTAACCCTAATCCTTCTGGGAAGCTATATATATCACATGCCAGGTCGCAGTTGCGAATGAGAACTTGTTCTCAACTAGCCTACCTGGTTAAATAAAGGTGGAATAAATAAAACATCAAGTTGCCTTCATATGTCAATCTTATAGAGGTACACTGACATCGGTCTAAAAAGGGTTGATATTACTGGATACTATATTTAGCAAAATCATGTCCTCCATGTAGGCCGTTTGTGTCTAAACTACACCAAAAGAAAAATGGCTAACATGTATCTTCCCCCTCACAGCCGATGGTGGTGGTTGACCCTAGGGAAAGGCCTCGTGGCTGTTTGTCCCTCCATAACCACATGCATAGCCACTGAACAAATGACTATTCATGAAGCAAAACCAAATCAAAGTCCAGGCTCTTTGCCCTGCAGCTGGTTTGAGTTTTGATACCGTAATGAAGGGTCTTATGTGTGGGTGATAAGTTCTGAACCACTTTAATGGCCCTCTGCTATTCTGTTGGTCTTCAAATATGCTATTCAAGCCGTAGGTTAGGTTGGGAGGGAATAAACATTTCTTTAAAGTACCGCCAGTCTCGGATTTAATGTCCTTCGTTCCCCTGCTATTTAAATGAGAGGATTTTTACTAACATTTTGGCTTGTTGTTGAATATGTTCAATTCGAACATGCCTAGAAAGTAATTTAATGCCCAAGAGAATACAGAACATGAGTAGTAATGTACAGTAAGCACGTTGCTGCTCCTCTTCAACATATATCAACAATAGTTCCTTGTCTCAATTTGGTGCTTGAAAACGCTTTGTTCTATTACACTGTGCTTTAACTGTAAGGTTAGACATGTTTACATTTGATGTTGTTAAATCACTGGTTTGTGACTCACATACATCAACTGGCTGTGATTACAGGGCTATACGTCTGTTGCCAAGTTCTCTCTTCCTCTCTCTCAGAGATTAAATATGGTTGTCTGTGTAATTCCTTTTGGCTGTCCAGTGTCGTGTTGTCCTTGGACCGCCCCCTGGCCAGCCTTAACACCGCTACTCTCTGATGAGAGAAGACAACACCCTAAATCTATTTCTTTTAGACAGATGCAGGAAATCTTAGGTTGGATATCAACCAGACGTCCTTCACTAAGATCCTCGGCTGTGTCAAACTGAGGCCAAAGTCTTAATGCATTTATTTTACATATGAGTCATGTGGCAGACGCTCTTATGCAGAGCAATTAGGGTCAAGTGCCTCACTCAAGGGCATAACGACAGATCTTTCACTTAGCCTATTTGGGGATTCGAACCAGTGACCTTTCAGTTACTGGCCCAATGCTCTTAAGCGCTAGGCTACCTGTCTACCTATAGTGTAGTAAGTGGATCTTGTGCTATATCCACTATTGCACAAGATCGTCATCATGTCTTTTATTGCTGATGAGTGCAGCTTGGCTCAACATTTGCTTGCTTTGACTGTTGCTTTGTCTGTTTAATAAGCAAATATGTCGCTGAACCTAAAAGTTACTGTTCAGTGAGTAATTGGAGTTCATATTTCATTTGTCTAACCTTGCTGTTTCTTGCCATTAGTTCTGAGTTATGATTCATCCTAATCTGGTGATACTGTGCTGTGGCAACGATCTTTTCTCTTCCAGGTACCTGCACTTCAACAACATTGAGTCCTTAGAACCGGAATCCTTCACCCAACTCCCAAAGCTTGAACGCCTGTAAGTCCACTATCTTCTCCTTTCACTCTATTATACCAAGTGGCGTTCTTACTCTACGCTTCTCATTTTTCTAAATGATGGAGTGATGCATCTTAAACAAACAATAGGACAACTCTCAAAATGATATAATGATTTGTTGTGGCGTATCACCGTCAGTCTTCTACCTGAGCTGACTTATTTTACATCATATACATGCTGGTAAATATACTTTAAACCCCACGAAATAGACTACATAATGTACCGGGGATAGAATGCACTGTTCCCAACTGACAGAGCCCTATGTGTTTATCATGATGCTGGACTTTAAGTGGGGCTTTTCAAAGCAGTACAACTGTTGGATGACCTTTCAATGTTCTGAGATGCCTTCGTCCTCCATCAGGACAGCTAATCTCCTCAACAAGTCTCTTGAGGTCTATTGGGCCATTTTTAAAGCTGTTTGTCTGTTACGGGTAAATAGCTATGAGGACAGACTGGACAGGGATAAATGTGCCCAGCGCATGTGTTTGGCTGTATTTTCCCAGAGCCCTCACTCTGCCGTCTGTCTGGTACTCCTCCCAACCGTTCAAACTCAGATTCCTAATATATAATAATAATAATAATAGCATATGTTCAGGAAAAACTCAGGGTCCTTCTCCTAGGTATTCTGAAAGGGCCCACAACCTGTTACGACTTCAGAGGTCTGTGTGCGTGTGTGTTCTCCACCGACTTATCAGACCTCTACGTGCTGTGTAGGACAGAAGTTGAGAGCCCAGGTCAGCTGGTTACCCTACAGGACCAAAGGGTCCACTGATAACACCTGTGCCGTGTGTCTGGAGAGATATCAACTCTCGTGACACAACATAAGTGGGATTTACGAGAAAGGAACACTATGAGGGGACAAATGAAATAAAACAACTGTATTATTGAAGTAGCAGTAGATTCAGTGGATGAATAGAGTGGGTGTTGACATTCAGTGAACTGTGTCAGACTCTTGCTACCCCACTGGACCTGGACCTTCTGCCATATGGATGGATGGATGGCTGGATGGATGGCTGGATGGATGGATGGATGGATGGATGGATGGCTGACCGGCCGGCTGGCCTCTGTTTTCAAGCTTTCACGCCAGAGCTGAATTCCTCCTTCTCTCTGTGTTTATTGGCTACACCTGGAATCCTGCCACACACGTTCCCAACCCTCCCCAGAGAGGAGCCGCCTGCAGACGGATGGAAAAGGGGAAGGAATTCCCAGGTGCACTGATTCTGGAACGTTTGTAGGGGAAGATCTCCATGAAAACAGATTGCCCAGTCTCGCTAGTTCGTGGACAAGAGAAGTCTGGAAGATGTATCTATTTCCTGTGGATTGAAGAAAAGAATAAGAAGGAAAACGTCTTGTTGTTTCTTTTGATTTATGGTGATTGCTAACAAATATGGAGGTTTGGGCCTCCCGGGTGGTGCACTGGTCTAGGGCACTGCATCGCAGCGCTAGCTGGGCCACCAGAGACTCTGGTTTCGTGCCCAGGCTCTGTCGCAGCCCGGCCGCGACCGGGAAGTCCGTGGGGTGACACACAATTGGCCTAGCGTTGTCCGGGTTAGGGAGGGTTTGGCCGGTAGGGATATCCTTGTCTCATCGCGCACCAGTAACTCCTGTGGCGGGCCGGGCGCAGTGTGCGTTAACCAAGGTAGCCAGGTGCACGGTGTTTCCTCCGACACATTGGTGTGGCTGGCTTCCGGGGTTGGAGACGCGCTGTTAAAGAAGCAGTGCTTGGTTGGGTTGGGACACATGGCTTTCGACCTTTGTCTCTCCTGAGCCCGTATTGGAGTTGTAGCGATGAGACAAGATAGTAATTACTAACAATTGGATACCACGAAATTGGGGAGAAATGGGGTAAAAAAAAATAAAAATAAAAAAATGTGGAGGTTTGTTGGCGTTGTTTGGGGAAAATGTTTCCATAAACATAGCTTTATTTATTAATTTATCTGTCATCAGTTTTCGATCCAGAATGTAATCTTCCTGTAAGATCGTTGTATGGTTGTGAAGGAAGGGGTCATGGACGGGAGCCTTGATCATGTGTCATGTGTAGTAAACTGATCATATTTCTTAACCCAGATCAAAATAATGATGATATAAAATCGTCAAATGGCCGTCTTCCAAAAAACATATGGCTCCCAATATGAGGCTGCGGGCCTACATCAAAGGGTCTGATGCTGTAAGTAATGTCTAGAAGTAATGTCAAAGTAGTAAGCTCAAGTAATCCATAGTAAATATACACATGACTCATGAGTCACTAACCTTATGTGCTTGTTGACACTGTGACATGCTGTAGCTTATAGGCATGATGCATAGAGATCAATCCGTTTAGAGCTCAACCCCTGTCAACCTACTCAACAGTCAGATGTACACATTGCACACAGCATGAAGTCTATAATTATCTATGACTTTATCTGATTATCTGTGTCTGTCCCTCTCTCTTTTTCTCCTGCAGGTTTTTGCACAACAACAGAATTACCAATCTCGTGCTGGGGACCTTCTCCCATCTCCAGTCCATGAAGAGACTGTAAGTTCACTGACAAGGTGCATGCACAGGGCAGCTATTGTGTTGTCTGAGAATGCTTATCCACCAACATTTGACTTCCATTACACAGAGGTGTCAGGGGGGAGAATACGAGCCGTGTTTCGACAGTACACCTCTCTGTCTAGGCCCCTCAAATTCAAATCTGGACCACGAAGCCAATTCCATTGCTTTTTTTTCTTCCCCTCTAATCATGGACTGATTTAAACCCATGACACTGGTTGGGTGCAATGAATTATCAAGCAGAACAGAAAAAAAGCGGTACTTTGGACCTCCCAAGGTAAGATTTCAACATCCTTGGCTTTGGCTGTGAGGGAGCGGACATTAGGATCAGTGGACAGGCAGTTCATTAGGATCAGCGGACACGCAGTTCATTAGGATCAGTGGACAGGCAGTAAATTAGGATCAGCAGACAGGCAGTTCATTAGGATCAGCGGACAGGCAGTACATTAGGATACATTTCATTAGGGACAGGCAGTTCATTAGTGTGACAGGCAGTAAATTAGGATCAGCACAGGCAGTACATTAGGCAGTTCATTAGGATCAGCGGACAGGCAGTTCATTAGGATCAGTGGACAGGCAGTACATTAGGATCAGCAGACAGGCAGTTCATTAGGATCAGTGGACAGGCAGTACATTCGGATCACACAGGCAGTTTAGGATCAGTGGACAGGCAGTAATTAGGATTGGACAGGCAGTACATTAGCAGTGGACAGGCAGTACATTAGGATCAGTGGACAGGCAGTACATTAGGATCAGCGGACAGGCAGTTCATTAGGATCAGCGGACAGGCAGTTCATTAGGATCAGTGGACAGGCAGTACATTCGGATTACATTAGGATCAGTGAACAGGCACAGGCAGTTACATTAGGATCAGTGGACAGGCAGTACATTAGGATCAGTGGACAGGCAGTACATTAGGATCAGTGGACAGGCAGTAAATTAGGATCAGCGGACAGGCAGTACATTAGGATCAGCGGACAGGCAGTTCATTAGGATCAGTGGACAGGCAGTACATTCGGATCAGCGGACAGGCAGTACATTAGGATCAGTGGACAGGCAGTACATTAGGATCAGTGGACAGGCAGTACATTAGGATCAGTGGACAGGCAGTACATTAGGATCAGTGGACAGGCAGTACATTAGGATCAGCGGACAGGCAGTTCATTAGGATCAGCGGACAGGCAGTTCATTAGGATCAGTGGACAGGCAGTACATTCGGATCAGCGGACAGGCAGTACATTAGGATCAGTGAACAGGCAGTACATTAGGATCAGTGGACAGGCAGTACATTAGGATCAGTGGACAGGCAGTACATTAGGATCAGTGGACAGGCAGTACATTAGGATCAGTGGACAGGCAGTACATTAGGATCAGTGGACAGGCAGTACATTAGGATCAGCGGACAGGCAGTACATTAGGATCAGCGAACAGGCAGTAAATTAGGATCAGCGGACAGGCAGTACATTAGGATCAGCAGACAGGCAGTTCATTAGGATCAGTGGACAGGCAGTACATTAGGATCAGCGGACAGGCAGTTCATTAGGATCAGTGGACAGGCAGTACATTCGGATCAGCGGACAGGCAGTACATTAGGATCAGTGGACAGGCAGGCAGGCAGTACATTAGGATCAGTGGACAGGCAGTACATTAGGATCAGCGGACAAGCAGTTCATTAGGATCAGCGGACAGGCAGTTCATTAGGATCAGTGGACAGGCAGTACATTAGGATCAGTGAACAGGCAGTACATTAGGATCAGTGGACAGGCAGTTTAGGATCAGTGGACAGGCAGTACATTAGGATCAGTGGACAGGCAGTACATTAGGATCAGTGGACAGGCAGGCAGTGGACACATTTAGGATCAGTGGACAGTGGACAGGCAGTTCATTAGGATCAGTGGACAGGCAGTACATTAGGATCAGCGAACAGGCAGTACATTAGGATCAGTGGACAGGCAGTAAATTAGGATCAGCGAACAGGCAGTACATTAGGATCAGCGAACAGGCAGTACATTAGGATCAGTGGACAGGCAGTACATTAGGATCAGCGGACAGGCAGTAAATTAGGATCAGCGGACAGGCAGTACATTAGGATCAGCGAACAGGCAGTTCATTAGGATCAGCGAACAGGCAGTACATTAGGATCAGTGGACAGGCAGTACATTAGGATCAGCGAACAGGCAGTACATTAGGATCATTTAGGATCAGTGGACAGGCAGTAAATTAGGATCAGCGAACAGGCAGTACATTAGGATCAGTGGACAGGCAGTACATTAGGATCAGCGGACAGGCAGTACATTAGGATCAGTGGACAGGCAGTACATTAGGATCAGTGGACAGGCAGTACATTAGGATCAGTGGACAGGCAGTACATTAGGATCAGCGGACAGGCAGTACATTAGGATCAGTGGACAGGCAGTACATTAGGATCAGTGGACAGGCAGTACATTAGGATCAGTGGACAGGCAGTTCATTAGGATCAGCGGACAGGCAGTACATTAGGATCAGCGAACAGACAGTACATTAGGATCAGTGGACAGGCAGTACATTAGGATCAGCGGACAGGCAGTACATTAGGATCAGCGGACAGGCAGTACATAGGATCAGTGGACAGGCAGTACATTAGGATCAGAGTTTTACCTTCCCCTATTACGTTCTTCCCCTTTTCAACATCTTACTCTGAAAAATACTTCCAAGATGTGTTGAACCCAGAACCAGTATGCTGTGGTTGACAGGTACAGTAGACAGATACGACAACTGGCAACATGGGAGGAATGGGATTCAAAAACAATATTTCCCTCTGATTATTACAGCACTCAGATTTCGAGGATGTTCAGAGTGGAATCAGATTAAATGAGGATATTACTGTTTCCTGGAATGTACAAATCTCCCTGAAACCTGAAGAGACCAGTAGAAGAAAGGATAAATAGAAAATGAAGTGCCAGCCAATCTGTACTCTGGAGCAGACAGACAGTTTCCCACAGCAGGATAGGAGTTCTCCCAAAAAGGCCATGCTGAGTCAGTGTTTGGACTGAGCTAGGCCTAGCTGTGTGGCCTAGCTGTGTGGCCTAGCTGTGTGGCATAGCTGTGTGTGTGCATGTGTGCGTGTTTTGCCAGTCTCAGTCCACACTGGTGAGCAGCCAGAAAGGATTTACTCTACCTTCCAGACAGACACAGCCCACTACTGACTCCAGACAGACTCAGCCATCTACTGACTCCAGACAGACTCAGCCCACTACTGACTCCAGACAGACTCAGACTCCAGACAGACTCAGCCCACTACTGACTACAGACAGACTCAGCCTTCTACTGACTCCAGACAGACTCAGCCTTCTACTGATTCCAGACAGACTCAGCCCACTACAGACTCCAGACAGACTCAGACTCCAGACAGACTCAGCCCACTACTGACTCCAGACAGACTCAGACTCCAGACAGACTCAGCCTTTTACTGACTCCAGACAGACTCAGCCTTCTACTGACTCCAGACAGACTCAGCCTCCAGACAGACTCAGCCCACTACTGACTCCAGACAGACTCAGACTCCAGACAGACTCAGCCCACTACTGACTCCAGACAGACTCAGCCTTCTACTGACTCCAGACAGACTCAGCCCACTACTGACTCCAGACAGACTCAGCCTTCTACTGACTCCAGACAGACTCAGCCTTCTACTGACTCCAGACAGACTCAGCCCACTACTGACTCCAGACAGACTCAGACTCCAGACAGACTCAGCCCACTACTGACTCCAGACAGACTCAGACTCCAGACAGACTCAGCCTTCTACTGACTCCAGACAGACTCAGCCTTCTACTGACTCCAGACAGACTCAGCCTCCAGACAGACTCAGCCCACTACTGACTCCAGACAGACTCAGACTCCAGGCAGACTCAGCCCACTACTGACTCCAGACAGACTCAGCCTTCTACTGACTCCGGACAGACTCAGCCCACTACTGACTCCAGACAGACTCAGACTACAGATAGACTCCAGACTGATTCAGCCCAGTACTGACTCCAGACAGACTCAATCCACTACTGACTCCAGACAGACTCAGTCCACCACTGACTCCAGACGGATTCAGCCCAGTACTGACTCCAAACAGACTCAGTCCACTACTGACTCCAGACTGATTCAGCCGAGTACTGACTCCAGACAGACTCAGTCCACTACTGACTCCAGACTGATTCAGCCCAGTACTGACTCCAGACAGACTTAGCCCATTACTGACACCAGTCAAAATGTTTACCAATACTATTTAACCATGCAACTATAATAAAACAGGACTGCTAGTAGTGTGATCTGTATTGTATGATGTACAGTTAGAAGTCCTGTATTGGTGTTTGATATTACATTGTTGTCTACTGTACAGTACAGAACAGTACAGAATATACTGTATTTATGAGAGGTTGAGTTATACTGAGGATGAGTATAATGTATACAATCTCACAGCTTTGTGCAGGTGCAGGATACACTGACAAACAGGTCATTAAAAACAGCTAAAATGCTATATTTAGAGCACTATTATAAACAGGCATGAGATGGTCTGTAATACTGTAATCTATCCCACCCCCCTCTCTCTGTCACTCTCTCTCTCTCTCTTCCCCTCACTCTTCCCCTCACTCTCTCTCTCTCTCTGTCACTCTCTCTCTGTCACTCTCTCTCTCTTCCCCTCACTCTTCCCCTCACTCTCTCTCTCTCTGTCGCTCTCTCTCTGTCACTCTCTCTCTCACGTTCTCTCTCTCTTCCCCTCACTCCCACCACTCTCTCTCTGTCGCTTTCTCACGTTCTCTCTCTTCCCCTCACTCTTTCTTTCTCACAAACGTTTTCTTTCTTTCTTTCTTTCTTTCTTTCTTTCATTCTTTCTTTCTCTCTCTCTCTCTCTCTCTCTCTCTCTCTCTCTCTCTCTCTCTCTCTCTCTCTCTCTCTCTCTCTCTCTCTCATGCTCTCTCTCTCATGCTCTCGCTCACTCTCTCTCTATTTCTCTCTCTCCTCTCTCTTCCTCTCACGGTCTCTCTATTTCTCTCTCATCCTCACTCTCGCTCTCGCTCTGTGTGCAGGCGTCTGGACTCTAACACTCTGAACTGTGACTGTGAGCTGCTGTGGCTGGCTGACCTGTTGAAGCAGTATGCTGAGTCAGGCAACGCCCAGGCTGCTGCCACCTGTGACTACCCCAGACGGCTGCAGGGACGATCTGTGGCCACACTCACCGCTGAGGAGCTCAACTGTGGTGAGGACACACACACAGGCGCCTGTGCTTACACACACACACACACACACACACACACACACACACACACACACACACACACACACACACACACACACACACACACACACACACACACACACACACACACACACACACACACACACACACACACACACACACACACACACACTACGCACACAACACACATGCGCGCACACACTCATGCTCACTTAGTAGGTTGGCATTTATTGTCATGAATCTTGTTTTGGAGGCAGCTCTGCAGAGTGGTTACCAGCTGCCACAGCCACAAAGTCACATCAATCTGATTTTAACCTTAACCTTAACCCTAACCTTAACTCCACTGCTAACCCTAATGCCTGAACTTAACCTTAAATTAAGACCAAAAAGCCAATTTTTTGCAGCGGACCTATCTATCAGAAATCGCAGAGTTCTGCCTCTAGGGTCAGATTCATGACAATAAACGTCAACCTGCGCTCACTTAGCCAGCTGTGCAGAATATTTTAACTGTGGCAAAAACAGTGGCTCACACTCCGAGGTCTGTGTAAACACACTGATCCCTTCTTTCACATACCATCCACTTCACTGAAACCCCAACTCACTAGCCACATAAAGCCTTACCTGTCCCTTTGGCTGTTGACAGGGGATTTCTCCATGTGGGTCTGTCTGTCCGTCTGTCTGTGTCCTGTCTGCATTGTCTCTACTGGGGATGGTCTGTGTTCTCCAGCCAGCTGTTGTTTCACCACGGCCCCAGCAGATGAGGTCCTGGGCTGGGTAGCATGCCACTGCTCTGCCACTGCTCTGAGCACCAGAACCCAGTAGCCTGCCTCCTGGATCCCACTGCTGGCTTTCTTCTGAAGCTAAGCAGCATTGGTACTGGTCAGTTCCTGGATGGGAGACCAGATGCTGCTGGAAGTGGGGTTGTAGGGCCAGTAGGAGGCACTCTTTCCGCTGGTCTTACACAATCTCCCAGGGCAGTGATTGAGGACATTGCCCTGGGTAGGGTGCTGTCTATTGGATGATAAACAGGTGTGCTGACTCTCTGTGGTCACTCAAGATCCCATGGCACTTATTGTAAGAGTATGGGTGTTAACCCTGGTGTCCTGGCTAAAATCCCAATCTGACCTTCATACCATCAGGGCCACCTAATCATCCCCAGCTTACAATTGGCTCCTTCACCCCCCTCCTCTCCCCTGTAACTATTCCCCAGGTTGTTGCTGTAAATTAGAATGTGTTCTCAGACAACATAACTGGAAAAATAAGGGTAAATAATAGTTGATGATGTTACTTTAGCTAATATGGTGACAATGATCTAGGCTGTTTTTTTTTGCATGGTCACAGATAGCTAATGTGTTGTGTATTGAAGTCTACAAGCGAAAGGAAAAGGTGAGCGGAGGAGAGCTCATAGATGTGAGGAATATAACAAGCTGTTTATACACTACTGTTCAAAAGTTTGTGGTCACTTAGAAATGTTCTTGTTTTTGAAAGAAAAGTACATCTTTTGTCCATTAAAATAACATCAAATTGAGCAGAAATACAGTGTAGTAAATAGTAATGTTGTAAATTATTATTGTAGAATAGTTGAGTATCTGGAGCATCAGCATTTGTGGGTTACAGGCTTACAGGCTCAGAAACAAAGACTTGTCAGTCTATTCTTGTTCTGAGGAATCAAGGCTATTCCATGTGAGGAAATTGCCAAGAAACTGACGATCTCGTACAACGCTGTGTACTACTCCCTTCACAAAACAGTGCAAACTGGCGCTAACCAGAATAGAAAGAGGAGTGGGAGGCCCTGGTGCACAACAGCCACAGAGTCTTGGCTGAAGACGACAATATCACCATACAATATCACCATACTGCTGGTTATACGATGTAGCAGCAGGATAGAACAGCGGCATCTAGTAAGACAAGCGGACAAGGGTCTATATATTTTTGTAAACAACAGCTGATGCATGAAATCTAAGGAGGTCTCAACCTATTGCTCGCCTGAGGTAGAGTATCTGCAGAGTAGCAGAGTAACTCTACTCTGCTAGATACTGCAGAGTATCTAGCAGAGTAGAGTATCTCAGAGTAGAGTAGCTGCAGACCACATTACCTACCGAGAGAGTTTTCATCTATATTCTTTGTAGCTGTTTACATACCACCACAGTCAGAGACTGGCACTAAGACAGCATTGAATGAGCTGTATTCGGCCATAAGCGGAATAAGAAAACACTCACCCAGAGGCGGTGCTCCTAGTAGCCGGGGACTTTAATGCAGGGAAACTTAAATCAGTTTTACCAAATTTCTATCAGCAACAGGAAAATAATTCACCCTCCATTTGGCAAATCTGACCATAATTCCATCCTCCTGCTGCCTGCTTCCATGCAAAACTTAAAGCAGGAAGCACCAGTGACTAGATCAATAAAAAAGTGGTCAGATGAAGCAGATGCTAAGCTACAGGACTGTTTAATAGCACAGACTGGAATATATTCTGGGATTCCTCCAATGGCATTGAGGAGTACACCATATCTGTCATTGGCTTCATCAATCAGTGCATTGATGATGTCATCACCACAGTGACTGTACGTATATACCCCATCGAGAAGCTATGGACTACAGGCAGCATCTGCACTGAGCTAAAGGGTAGAGCTGCTGTTTTCAAAGAGCGGGTCTCTAAACCCGGAAGCTTATAAGAAATACCACTATGCCCTCCGACGAACCATCAAACAGGCAAAGCGTCAATACAGGACTAAGATTGAATCGTACTACACCGGCTCTGACGCTCGTCGGATGTGGCAGGGCTTGAAAACTATTACGGACTACAAAGGGAAGCACAGCCGAGAGCTGCCCAGTGACACGAGACTACCGGACGAGCTAAACTACTTCAATGCTCGCTTCGAGGCAAATAACACTGAAACATGCATGAGAGCATCAGCTGTACCGGAAGACTGTGTGATCCCGCTCTCCGCAGCCAATATGAGTAAGACCTTTAGACAGGTCAACATTCACAAGGCTGCAGTGCCAGACGGATTACCAGGACGTGTACTGCGAGCATGAGCTGACCAACTAGCAAGTATCTTCACTGACATTTTCAACTTCTCCCTGTCCGAGTCTGTAATAGCAACATGTTTTAAGCAGACCACCATAGTGCCTGTGCCCAAGAACAGTAAGGTAATGATTGTGGTCTACAGGAAAAAGAGTACCGAGCACGCCCCCATTCTCATTGACGGGGCTGCAATGGAGCAGGTTGAGAGCTTCAAGTACATTGGTGTCCACATCACCAACGAACTATCATGGTCCAAACACACCAAGACAGTCATGAAGAGGGAATGACAAAACCTATTACCCCTCAGGAGATTGAAAAGGTTTGGCATGGGTCCTCAGATCCTCAAAAGGTTCTACAGCTACACCATCGAGTGCATCCTGACTGGTTGAATCACTGCCTGGTATGACAAGTGCTCAGCCTCTGACTGTAAGGCACTACAGAGGGGAGTGCGAACGGACCAGTACATCACTGGGGCCAAGATTTCTGCCATCCAGGACCTCTATACCAGACGGTGTAAGAGGAAGGCCCTAAAAATTGCCAAACACTCCAACTACCTTAGTTATGGACTGTTCTCTCTGCTACCGCATGGCAAGCGGTACCGGAGAGCCATGTCTAGGTTCAAGAGGCTTCTAAACAGCTTCTAACCCCAAGCCATAAGACTCCTAAACATCTAGTCAAATGGCTGCCCAGACTATTTGCGTACCCCCCCCCAGACTATTTGCGTACCCCCCTCCCCTCTCCACTCCACTGCCACTCTGTTGTCATCTATGCATAGTCACTTTAATTAACCTATGTACATATTACCTCAACTAACCGGTGCCCTCGCACATTGACTCTGTACTGGCACCCCCCTGTATATATTCTTATTTATTACTGCTGCTCTTGTTACTTTTATCTCTTATTCTTGTCCGTATTTTTGAAAATGTATTGTAGGTTAGGGGCTCGTAAGTAAGCATTTCACTGTAAGGTCTGCACCTGTTGTATTCATGTGACTAATAACATTTGATTTGATTAGAAGGCCAGCATCCCAGAGTTTCCTCTTCACTGTTGAGACTACAATAGTCATTTACAACATGAACACTGTATTTATGATCAATTTAATGTTATTTTAATGGACAATAAATGTGCTTTTCTTTAAAAAACAAGGATATTTCTAAGTGACCCCAAACTTTTAAACGGTAGTGTATGTGTCTATGAAAGTGAGCTGTTTGCGTGTGATCAGGGGTGTATTCATTTTGCTGATTCTGTTGAAAAATGTTTCTTAAACGGAAGAAAACGTAACAAAAAGAGGATAAACATACCTGAATTTGTCCAATAGAAACTCTTGTTTGCAACCATTGGACTAATGATTACACCCTAGGGAAGCTAGATGCAGGCAAGAATGTAAAGGCGGTTTTGAATGTGTCACTGTCTGTCCATGTGTCACCTGTCTGTCAACTCAAATCTTTCTCCCAACCAGTTTGCACCTACGTTGCAAACTTTCATTCATAGGCTAGGTTGTAGCAACCTCATGATGGGTATAGGGAAAAATGTAGTAGCCTAAACCTATTGATTTTACATTGAACTGGGTGAATGGAATATGAATGACAGTCATCCAATATGTTGTAATAGAAATAAGGCCATGCTCATAAAATAAATAATCGTGCTCCCTCATCATAAACGGCGTGTGAGAGATGGTGTGAGGAATGGATGGGTGAGGCTGGCCCTCTCTCTCTTCCCTCCTCTCCCCTGCTCTCCTTCTCTGCCCTCCTCTCCCCTCTTCATTCCTGCTCTCCCTTCCCACCTCTCCCTTTCCTCTCTCCCCTACCCTCTCTTCCCTCTCTGCTCCTCTCAGCTGTAAACAATGGAACAAGCAGCTGTCAAAACAACAGGGCCTGTGGTTAAGTGCCACCTCCCTGCTGGCCTGGCTACCCACTCTCTTTCCTGTCCCTTCTCTGACCTGGGCCTATGAAGGAGACAGGAGCCAGGGCTGGGTTGCCATGTTTGGAGTTAAGGAAAATGAACAGTGTAATTAGTGCCCAGTGCTGATGTGGTCTTATGTGGTATAGTAGTGGTGGTGAGAAAGACACAATCTGAGGTTACTGCTTCCCATTGGCCTGGTTGGAGCTGCTGGTTGGCCTGCTACGCTGGTTGGTGGTGGAGAACCTGGAAGGCCCAGAGCAGACAGATTTATGTCTTGGCCTGTCCCATGTGCATGATGTGTTCGTTAGGAGAGAGCGAAGAGATGCTGGATTGGAGGGCTTACTCTATGCTGTCTATTAAATGCGTCTGTCACATGTAGAGAAATGGGCGTGTGTGTGCATGCGTGTGTGTGTGTGCGTGTGTGTGTGTGTGTGTGTGTGTGTGTGTGTGTTTGCATGCGTGTGTTTGCATGCGTGTGTTTGCATGCGTGTGTTTGCATGCGTGTGTGTGCATGCGTGTGTGTGTGTGTGTTTGGATGGATGGAGTGAACTATGTATGTGCACCTAAAAATGCCAGTCTGCAAGAGAGGTCAGAATCTCTCAGGAGGCAGCAGGCTGAAGTTCACCACCACCACCACCACCACCGCCACGCTTCAGCACTCACAGGGACACTGCATGCCTTATTCCTGGAGCAGGTTGAACTATTTCCTCACAGGGACACTGCATGCCTTATTCCTGGAGCAGGTTGAACTATTTCCTCACAGGGACACTGCCTGCCTTATTCCTGGAGCAGTTGAACTATTTCCTCACAGGGACACTGCATGCCTTATTCCTGGAGCAGTTGAACTATTTCCTCACAGGGACACTGCATGCCTTATTCCTGGAGCAGTTGAACTATTTCCTCACAGGGACACTGCATGCCTTATTCCTGGAGCAGTTGAACTATTTCCTCACAGGGACACTGCATGCCTTATTCCTGGAGCAGTTGAACTATTTCCTCACAGGGACGCTGCCTGCCTTATTCCTGGAGCAGTTGAACTATTTCCTCACAGGGACACTGCATGCCTTATTCCTGGAGCAGTTGAACTATTTCCACAGGGACACTGCATGCAGGGACAGTTGAACTATTTCCTCACAGGGACACTGCCTTATTCCTGGAGCAGTTGAACTATTTCCTCACAGGGACACTGCATGCCTTATTCCTGGATTCTATTTCTGGGAGCAGGTCCTGAACTATTTCCTCACAGGGACACTGCATGCCTTATTCCTGGAGCAGTTGAACTATTTCCTCACAGGGACACTGCATGCCTTATTCCTGGAGCAGTTGAACTATTTCCTCACAGGGACGCTGCATGCCTTATTCCTGGAGCAGTTGAACTATTTCCTCACAGGTACACTGCATGACTTATTCCTGGAGCAGTTGAACTATTTCCTCACAGGGACACTGCATGCCTTATTCCTGGAGCAGTTGAACTATTTCCTCACAGGGACAGGAGCAGTTGAACTATTTCCTCACAGGGACACTGCATGCCTTATTCCTGGAGCAGTTGAACTATTTCCTCACAGGTACACTGCATGCCTTATTCCTGGAGCAGTTGAACTATTTCCTCACAGGGACACTGCATGCCTTATTCCTGGAGCAGTTGAACTATTTCCTCACAGGGACGCTGCATGCCTTATTCCTGGAGCAGTTGAACTATTTCCTCACAGGTACACTGCATGCCTTATTCCTGGAGCAGTTGAACTATTTCCTCACAGGTACACTGCATGCCTTATTCCTGGAGCAGTTGAACTATTTCCTCACAGGGACACTGCATGCCTTATTCCTGGAGCAGTTGAACTATTTCCTCACAGGGACGCTGCATGCCTTATTCCTGGAGCAGTTGAACTATTTCCTCACAGGGACGCTGCATGCCTTATTCCTGGAGCAGTTGAACTATTTCCTCACAGGGACGCTGCATGCCTTATTCCTGGAGCAGTTGAACTATTTCCTCACAGGGACGCTGCATGCCTTATTCCTGGAGCAGTTGAACTATTTCCTCACAGGGACACTGCATGCCTTATTCCTGGAGCAGTTGAACTATTTCCTCACAGGGACACTGCATGCCTTATTCCTGGAGCAGTTGAACTATTTCCTCACAGGGACGCTGCATGCCTTATTCCTGGAGCAGTTGAACTATTTCCTCACAGGGACGCTGCATGCCTTATTCCTGGAGCAGTTGAAATATTTCCTCACAGGGACGCTGCATGCCTTATTCCTGGAGCAGTTGAACTATTTCCATCCCTGTTCCTAACCAGAGAGGCCCCTTCACCAGGCCTGGTTGTTCTTTAGTATGATTCAACGCAGAGTGCCTGGATACAACCCTTAGCCGTGGTATATTGGCCATATACCACAAACCCCAGAGGTGCCTTATTGCTATTATAAACTGGTTACTAATGTAATTAGAACAGTAAAACATATTTTTTTTGTTACAGTCTGAAATACCATGGCTTCCAGCCAATCAGCATTCAAGGTTCAAACCAGGTATGACAAAACATGTATTTTTACTGCTCTAATTACTTTGATAACCAGTTTATAATAGCAATAAGGCACCTCTGAGGTTTGTGGTATATGGCCAATATATCACAGCTAAGGCACTCTGTGTTGCGTCGTGCTTAACAACAGTCCTTGGTCGTGGTATATTGGCTATATACTGTACCACACCTCCTCAATGCCTTATTGCTTAAATAATATATGCCATTTAGCAGACGCTTTTATCCAAAGCAACTTTCAGTCATGCGTGCATACATTCCACGTATGGGTGGTCCCCGGAAATGAACTCACTACTCTGGCGCTATGCTCTACCAACCGAGCTACAAAGGACCCTTCACCAAGCCCCCTCACCAGGCCCCCTCACACCGCCCCTCACCAAGCCCCCTCACCAGGCCCCCTCACCAGGCTCCCACACCAAACCCCCTCACCAGGCCCCCTCACCAAGCCCCCTCAACAGGCCCCGTCACCAAGCCCCCTCACCAGGCCCCCTCACCACGCCCCCTCACCAGGCCCCCTCAACAGGCCCCCTCACCAGGCTCCCTCACCAAGCCCCCTCACCAGGCTCCCTCACCAAGCCCTCTCACCAGGCCCCCACACCAAATCCCCGCACCAGGCTTCTCTACAGACCATTACACTGGCCTAGTTATATCAGTGTCCTCTCTACAGACCATTACACTGGCTTAGTTATATCAGTGTCCTCTCTACAGACCATTACACTGGCCTAGTTATATCAGTGTCCTCTCTACAGACCATTACTCTGGCCTAGTTATATCAGTGTCTTCACTACAGACCATTACTCTGGCCCTAGCTATATCAGTGTTTTCTCTGCAGACCATTACTCTGGCCCTAGTTATATCAGTATCTTCTCTACAGACCATTACTCTGGCCCTAGCTATATCAGTGTCTTCTCTGCAGACCATTACTCTGGCCTAGTTATATCAGTGTCTTCTCTACAGACCATTACTCTGGCCTAGTTATATCAGTGTCCTCTCTACAGAACATTACTCTGGCCTAGTTATATCAGTGTCCTCTCTACAGACCATTACTCTGGCCTAGTTATATCAGTGTCCTCTCTACAGAACATTACTCTGGCCTAGTTATATCAGTGTCTTCTCTACAGACCATTACTCTGGCCTAGTTATATCAGTGTCCTCTCTACAGACCATTACTCTGGCCTAGTTATATCAGAGTGTCCTCTCTACAGACCATTACTCTGGCCCTAGTTATATCAGTGTCTTCTCTACAGAACATTACTCTGGCCTAGTTATATCAGTGTCTTCTCTACAGACCATTACTCTGGCCTAGTTATATCAGTGTCCTCTCTACAGACCATTACTCTGGCCTAGTTATATCAGAGTGTCCTCTCTACAGACCATTACTCTGGCCCTAGTTATATCAGTGTCTTCTCTACAGAACATTACTCTGGCCTAGTTATATCAGTGTCTTCTCTACAGACCATTACTCTGGCCCTAGTTATATCAGTGTCTTCTCTACAGACCATTACTCTGGCCTAGTTATATCAGTGTCTTCTCTGCAGACCATTACTCTGGCCTAGTTATATCAGTGTCTTCTCTACAGACCATTACTCTGGCCATAGTTATATCAGTGTCTTCTCTGCAGACCATTACTCTGGCCTAGTTATATCAGAGTCTTCTCTACAGACCATTACTCTGGCCATAGTTATATCAGTGTCTTCTCTACAGACCATTACTCTGGCCTAGTTATATCAGTGTCTTCTCTACAGACCATTACTCTGGCCATAGTTATATCAGTGTCTTCTCTGCAGACCATTACTCTGGCCTAGTTATATCAGTGTCTTCTCTACAGACCATTACTCTGGCCATAGTTATATCAGTGTCTTCTCTACAGACCATTACTCTGGCCATAGTTATATCAGTGTCTTCTCTACAGAGCATTACTCTGGCCTAGTTATATCAGAGTGTCCTCTCTACAGACCATTACTCTGGCCCTAGTTACATCAGAGTGTCCTCTCTACAGACCATTACTCTGGCCTAGTTATATCAGTGTCCTCTCTACAGACCATAACTCTGGCCCTAGATATATCAGTGTCTTCTCTACAGACCATTACTCTGGCCCTAGTTATATCAGTGTCCTCTCTACAGACCATTACTCTGGCCTAGTTATATCAGAGTGTCCTCTCTACAGACCATTACTCTGGCCCTAGTTATATCTGTGTCTTCTCTACAGACCATTACTCTGGCCCTAGTTATATCAGAGTGTCCTCTCTACAGACCATTACTCTGGCCCTAATTATATCAGAGTGTCCTCTCTACAGACCATTACTCTGGCCCTAGTTATATCAGTGTCTTCTCTACAGACCATTACTATGGCCTAGTTATATCAGAGTGTCTTCTCTACAGACCATTACTCTGGCCTAGTTATATCAGACTAACAGAGACATGACTCTTGTCCTGAAAGGAAATGTTTCTGTATTTATGTGGCTGGTTGCTTTATTGTGTTCTCTTAAACCTCTCTTTATCCCATCCTCCTCTCTCTCTCCTGTGCAGAGTTGCCCAGGATCACGTCAGAGCCCCAGGATGTTGACGTGACGTCAGGGAACACGGTGTACTTCACCTGCAGGGCCGAGGGAAACCCCAAACCACAGATCATCTGGCTTATGAACAAGTAAAGCCAACTCTCCAATGGTGACATCAACATTGAAACAATGTGTCCTAACTACTTTTTCCTACAGTTAACATTTAGCCATTGAGTCAATTAGCAGACACACTAATCCAGAGAGATTTACAGGAGCAAGTATGGTTAAGTGCCTTGCTCAAGGGTACATCGACAGATTTTTCAACTAGTCCGCTCGGGGATTCGAACCAGCAACCGTTCGGTTACTGTTCCAACACTCTTAACTGCTAGGCTACCTGCTGCCACATATAAACATACTGTGTATGCGATTATGTAATGCTATTTATGTATGTGTATTTTTCCACAGTAATGCCCTGAACATGCATGATGACTCTCGTCTGAACCTGCTGGAGGACGGTACTCTGATGATCCAGGACACGCGGGAGACGGACCAGGGAGTGTACCAGTGCATGGCCAAGAACGTAGCTGGAGAGGTCAAGACCTCTCAGGTCACACTCAGATACTTCGGAGCCCCCTGTGAGTGGTCCCTCATATTATGTAATACATGTTTGAAAAATCTTCATGGGTTTGAATATATAGTTCATGGGCTATATAATGTAAACCCTTCTCTACAATGACAGTGAAGTGGTTACTGCACACGTTACGCTTATGCTCTTGTACTGTTAACAAGGTACTTAACATCTGTGATCTCTTGCTCCCTCTCATTATTTCCTACCTACTTGGCCCGATGCTGTGGTTCTGTGTAGGGCCAGATTATATTTTTCTGTGTAGGGCCAGATGATATGGTTCTGTGTAGGGTCTGACGATATAGTTATGTGTAGAGACGGATTATATGGTTCTGTGTCGGGACAGATTATATGGTTCTGTGTAGAGACAGATTATATGGTTCTGTGTAGTACCAGATGATATGGTTTTGTGTAGAGACAGATAATATGGTTCTGTTTCAGCGCCAGATAATATGGTTCTGTGTAGTGCCAGATTATATGGTTCTGTGTAGAGACAGATTATATGGTTCTGTGTAGAGACAGATTATATGGTTCTGTGTAGAGACAGATTATATGGTTCTGTGTAGAGACAGATTATATGGTTCTGTGTAGAGACAGATTATATGGTTCTGTGTAGAGACAGATTATATGGTTCTGTTTCAGGGCCAGATAATATGGTTCTGTGTAGAGACAGATTATATGGTTCTGTGTAGAGACAGATTATATGGTTCTGTTTCAGGGCCAGATTATATGGTTCTGTGTAGAGACAGATTATATGGTTCTGTGTAGAGACAGATTATATGGTTCTGTGTAGAGACAGATTATATGGTTCTGTGTAGAGACAGATTATATGGTTCTGTGTAGAGACAGATTATATGGTTCTGTGTAGAGACAGATTATATGGTTCTGTGTAGAGACAGATTATATGGTTCTGTGTAGAGACAGATTATATGGTTCTGTGTAGAGACAGATTATATGGTTCTGTGTAGAGACAGATTATATGGTTCTGTGTAGAGACAGATTATATGGTTCTGTGTAGAGACAGATTATATGGTTCTGTGTAGAGACAGATTATATGGTTCTGTGTAGAGACAGATTATATGGATATGTGTAGAGACAGATTATATGGTTCTGTTTCAGGGCCAGATAATATGGTTCTGTGTAGTGCCAGATTATATGGTTCTGTGTAGAGACAGATAATATGCTTCTGTTTCAGGGCCAGATAATATGGTTCTGTGTAGGGACAGATTATATGGTTCTGTTTCAGGGCCAGATAATATGGTTCTGTGTAGGGACAGATTATATGGTTCTGTGTAGTGCCAGATGATATGGTTTTGTGTAGCGCCAGATTATATGGTTCTGTGTAGTACCAGATGATATGGTTCTGTGTAGAGACAGATTATATGGTTCTGTTTCAGGGCCAGATAATATGGTTCTGTGTAGGGACAGATTATATGGTTCTGTGTAGGGACAGATTATATGGTTCTGTTTCAGGGCCAGATAATATGGTTCTGTGTAGAGACAGATTATATGTTTCTGTGTAGGGACAGATTATATGGTTCTGTGTAGAGACAGATTATATGGTTCTGTGTAGGGACAGATGATATGGTTCTGTGTAGAGACAGATTATATGGTTCTGTGTAGGGACAGATTATATGGTTCTGTGTAGAGACAGATTATATGGTTCTGTTTCAGGGCCAGATAATATGGTTCTGTGTAGAGACAGATTATATGGTTCTGTGTAGAGACAGATTATATGGTTCTGTTTCAGGACAGATTATATGGTTCTGTGTAGGGACAGATTATATGGTTCCGTTTCAGGGCCCGATTATATGGTTCTGTGTAGAGACAGATTATATGGTTCTGTTTCAGGCCCAGATAACATGGTTCTGTGTAGAGACAGATTATATGGTTCTGTTTCAGGGCCAGATAATATGGTTCTGTGTAGGGACAGATTATATGGTTCTGTGTAGGGACAGATGATATGGTTTTGTGTAGCGCCAGATTATATGGTTCTGTTTCAGGGCCAGATAATATGGTTCTGTGTAGAGACAGATTATATGGTTCTGTGTAGGGACAGATTATATGGTTCTGTGTAGAGACAGATTATATGGTTCTGTGTAGAGACAGATTATATGGTTCTGTGTAGAGACAGATTATATGGTTCTGTGTAGAGACAGATTATATGGTTCTGTTTCAGGGCCAGATAATATGGTTCTGTGTAGAGACAGATTATATGGTTCTGTGTAGAGACAGATTATATGGTTCTGTGTAGAGACAGATTATATGGTTCTGTTTCAGGGCCAGATAATATGGTTCTGTGTAGAGACAGATTATATGGTTCTG
>NC_068449.1:15059049-15066549 GCF_023373465.1 Oncorhynchus keta | reverse complement strand
ATGAGAGAGAGAGAACATAATGAGAGAGAGAACATAATGAGAGAGAGAACATAATGAGAGAGAGAGAGAACATAATGAGAGAGAGAGAGAGAACACAATGAGAGAGAACATAATGACAGAGAGAGAATATAATGAGAGAGAGAGAGAACATAATGAGAGACAGAGAACATAATGAGAGACAGAGAACATAATGAGAGAGAGAGAACATAATGAGAGAGAGAGAACATAATGAGAGAGAGAACATAATGACAGAGAGAATATAATGAGAGAGAGAGAGAACATAATGAGAGAGAGAGAACATAATGAGAGAGAGAGAACATAATGAGAGAGAGAGTGAACATAATGAGAGAGAGAGAACATAATGAGAGAGAGAGAGAGAGAGAGAGAGAGAAACATAATGAGAGAGAGAGAACATAATGGGTGAGAGAACATAATGAGAGAGAGAGAGAACATAATGAGAGAGAGAGAACATAATGAGAGAGAGAGAAACATAATGGGAGAGAGAGAGACATAATGAGAGAGAGAGAGAGAGAGAGAGAGAGAGATAACATAATGAGAGAGAAACATAATGAGAGAGAGAACATAATGAGAGAGAGAGAGAGAGAGAACATAATGAGAGAGAGAACATAATGAGAGAGAGTGTAATGAGAGAGAGATAACATAATGAGAGAGAGAACATAATGAGAGAGTGAGAACATAATGAGAGAGAGAGAGCATATAATGAGAGAGAGAGAACATAATGAGAGAGAGAGAGAGAGAAACATAATGAGAGAGAGAGAGAACACAATGAGAGAGAGAGAACATAATGACAGAGAGAGAATATAATGAGAGAGAGAGAAACATAATGAGAGAGAGAGAACATAATGAGAGAGAACATAATGAGAGAGAGAGGGAACATAATGAGAGAGAACATAATGAGAGAGAGAGAGAGAACACAATGAGAGAGAGAGAACATAATGACAGAGAGAGAATATAATGAGAGAGAGAGAACATAATGAGAGAGAACATAATGAGATATAACATAATGAGAGAGAGAGAGAACATAATGAGAGAGAACATAATGAGAGAGGGAGATTATTATTCTAAACAATATTCTCAGCAATGTAACTATTAAATCACAAATACTACTGTAAAATGTAACATTGTAAATACAGCAGGCATAAAAAAAACAGAAAAGAGACAGGAGGAAAGCGAGAAAGAGAGAGAGTGACAGAGAGAGAGAACATAATGACAGAGAGAGAACATAATGAGAGAGAGAGAACATAATGACAGAGAGAGAACATAATGACAGAGAACATAATGACAGAGAGAGAACATAATGAGAGAGAGAACATAACGAGATACAGAACATAATTTTAATTGTACCTTTATTTAACTAGGCAAGTCAGTTAAGAACAAATTCTTATTTTCAATGACGGCCGAGGAACAGTGGGTTAACTGCCTGTTCAGGGGCAGAACGACAGATTTGTACCTTGTCATACAGAGAGAGAACATAATGAGAGAGAGAGAACATAATGACAGGGAGAGAGACAGAGAGAGAGAACATAATGAAAGAGAGAGAACATAATGAGAGAGAGAGAGAACATAATGAGAGAGAGAGAACACAATGAGAGAGAGAACATAATGAGAGAGAGAACATAATGAGAGAGAGAGAGAACATAATGACAGAGAGAGAATATAATGAGAGAGAGAGAACATAATGAGAGAGAGAGAACATAATGAGAGAGAGAACATAATGAGAGAGAGAACATAATGAGAGAGAGAGAACATAATGAGAGAGAGAGAGAGAACACAATGAGAGAGAACATAATGACAGAGAGAGAATATAATGAGAGAGAGAGAGAACATAATGAGAGACAGAGAACATAATGAGAGACAGAGAACATAATGAGAGAGAGAGAACATAATGAGAGAGAGAGAACATAATGAGAGAGAGAACATAATGACAGAGAGAATATAATGAGAGAGAGAGAGAACATAATGAGAGAGAGAGAGAACATAATGAGAGAGAGAAAACATAATGAGAGAGAGAGTGAACATAATGAGAGAGAGAGAACATAATGAGAGAGAGAGAGAGAGAGAGAGAGAGAGAACATAATGAGAGAGAGAAACATAATGACAGAGAGAATATAATGAGAGAGAGAGAGAACATAATGAGAGAGAGAGAGAACATAATGGGTGAGAGAACATAATGAGAGAGAGAGAGAACATAATGAGAGAGAGAGAACATAATGAGAGAGAGAGAGAACATAATGGGTGAGAGAACATAATGAGAGAGAGAGAGAGAACATAATGAGAGAGAGAGAACATAATGAGAGAGAGAGAAACATAATGGGAGAGAGAGAGAGAGAACATAATGAGAGAGAGAGAGAGAGAGAGAGAGATAACATAATGAGAGAGAACATAATGAGAGAGAGAACATAATGAGAGAGAGAACATAATGAGAGAGAGTGTAATGAGAGAGAGATAACATAATGAGAGAGAGAACATAATGAGAGAGTGAGAACATAATGAGAGAGAGAGAGCATATAATGAGAGAGAGAGAACATAATGAGAGAGAGAGAGAGAGAACATAATGAGAGAGAGAGAACATAATGAGAGAAAGAGAACACAATGAGAGAGAGAGAACATAATCACAGAGAGAGAATATAATGAGAGAGAGAGAACATAATGAGAGAGAGAGAACATAATGAGAGAGAGAGAACATAATGAGATATAACATAATGAGAGAGAGAGGGAACATAATGAGAGAGAACATAATGAGAGAGAGAGAACATAATGAGAGAGAGAGAACATAATGAGAGAGAGAACATAATGA
The DNA here is from genome assembly GCF_023373465.1 of Oncorhynchus keta. NCBI lineage: Eukaryota > Metazoa > Chordata > Actinopteri > Salmoniformes > Salmonidae > Oncorhynchus > Oncorhynchus keta. The sequence goes on along the minus strand of NC_068449.1, from coordinate 15,063,731 downwards.
GAGAGAGAGAGAGAGAGAGAGAGAGAGAGAGAGAGAGAGAGAGAGAGCATAATGAGAGAGAGAGAGAGCGTAATGCGGGAGAGAGAGAACGTAATGAGAGAGAGAGAGAAAGAGAGAGAGTGCGTAATGTGGGAGAGAGAGAACATAATGAGAGAGAGAGAGAGAGAGCATAATGAGAGAGAGAGAGAGCGTAATGCGGGAGAGAGAGAACGTAATGAGAGAGAGAACATAATGAGAGAGAGAGAGAGAAAAAAAACATATTGAGAGAGAGAGAGAGAACAATGAGAGAGAGAGAATTACAACCCATATTTATGTTGATTTATTTTCCCTTTTGTACTTGAACTATTTGCACATAACTACTAAACTGTAAATAGACATAATATGACATTTGAAATGTCTTTATTAGTTTGGAACTTCTGTGTGTGTAATGTTTACTGTTCATTTTTATTGTTTATTTAACTTTAGTTTATTATCTAGTTCACTTGCTTTGGCAATGTTAACACATGTTTCCCATGCCAATAAATCCATTAGAGAGAGAGGAAGAGAGAGGATATCAAGGAGGGAAAGCTAAAGATAGCGAGAGTACAGAAAGAAAGAGAAAATGAAAGCAATAGATGGAGAGAGAAGGACGTTCATCCTTCTCTACACAATTTGGTCTGGCGCTAAGGTGTCCCCAGAGACAGTCTGTCCTTATCACCTTGGACCTTGATGGGAGTAGTAAAGGGGAGAGGAGAGGAGGTGAGGCATCGCTCCAATCGCTTTTCCTGAACCTCAGCAAACCTTTCAGACGAACGGGAATCCTGATACACCCTCAGTCACAACCTACGCTTGACTTTCACTACACTGTACATTATAAATTATACATGCACCTCACAGTATTGTCTGTACTCTGTACATACTAAAGGGATGTGCTTCAAGACTGCCTGCCAGACAGTGTGTTGAAGAATAACTTAGGAGGTGATGTCTCGTATTGATAGATTCTGTAGTAAAATGCCAGATGTCTTTCTCTGGTTGGATTGAATCCAATGCATTGGTTTCACTGTCTGCATCTCCCCCTCTGTGTGGCAGCACTGAGAAACACCTCACAGTGCTTCACCATACATAATGTAAGAAATTAGATATGCAGGATGCCCTCCTCAGAAAGATAGCCTTCTGAGGACGTTTTTTCCCCACTGTAGATATACATTTATCAGTATACTGTATCTCTATTTTTGAGTTGACACTGGATGACCTGATAAAGGACCACAACAACCAGTGCATCTTCCTCTGCCCATCCCCATTCCCAGTCAGTTCCCATCAACCCCTCACATACTGTACTGCCTACCCCCATTCCCAGTCAGTTCCCATCAACCCCTCACATACTGTACTGCCTACCCCCATTTCCAGTCAGTTCCCATCAACCCCTCACCTACTGTACTGCCTACCCCCATTCCCAGTCAGTTCCCATCAACCCCTCACGTACTGTACTGCCTACCCCCATTCCCAGTCAGTTCCCATCAACCCCTCACGTACTGTACTGCCTACCCCCATTCCCAGTCAGTTCCCATCAACCCCTCACGTACTGTACTGCCTACCCCCATTCCCAGTCAGTTCCCATCAACCCCTAACGTACTGTACTGTCTATACCCCCATTCCCAGTCAGTTCCCATCAACCCCTCACATACTGTACTGCCTACCCCCATTCCCAGTCAGTTCCCATCAACCCCTCACATACTGTACTGCCTACCCCCATTCCCAGTCAGTTCCCATCAACCCCTCACATACTGTACTGCCTACCCCCATTTCCAGTCAGTTCCCATCAACCCCTCACATACTGTACTGCCTACCCCCATTCCCAGTCAGTTCCCATCAACCCCTCACGTACTGTACTGCCTACCCCCATTCCCAGTCAGTTCCCATCAACCCCTCACATACTGTACTGCCTACCCCCATTCCCAGTCAGTTCCCATCAACCCCTCACATACTGTACTGCCTACCCCCATTCCCAGTCAGTTCCCATCAACCCCTCACGTACTGTACTGCCTACCCCCATTCCCAGTCAGTTCCCATCAACCCCTCACGTACTGTACTGCCTACCCCCATTCCCAGTCAGTTCCCATCAACCCCCTCACCTACTGTACTGCCTACCCCCATTCCCAGTCAGTTCCCATCAACCCCTCACGTACTGTACTGCCTACCCCCATTCCCAGTCAGTTCCCATCAACCCCTCACGTACTGTACTGCCTACCCCCATTCCCAGTCAGTTCCCATCAACCCCTCACATACTGTACTGCCTACCCCCATTCCCAGTCAGTTCCCACCAACCCCCTCACATACTGTACTGCCTACCCCCATTCCTAGTCAGTTCCCACCAACCCCCTCACATACTGTACTGCCTACCCCCATTCAATTCCCCTTTGGTTGTACCTTTCCTTTGTGATGTACAATGTCTCTGTACTCTGTATTTCTGTACTTGAGCTTGGATGACTCGGGGACAGTGTATTTGGAGGGAGGCTAACTTTAAGGCCATCCCAGTGGGGATCTGTAGCTTCAACCTCATTCTGAACGGACCTGGCCTGGGTCAAGAAATGTATGATTTAGTTGTTTGTTGAACCAGGACTGTTCTCTCATTTAACAGGCAATTCTTGAGCTACCCAAGTGTCGTGTGAAAACAAACAGACAAAAAAAATAGATTTGTACAGAAGTTGTGTATAGTTTTCTCTGTGCGGTGCAGAAACTCCCTGTCTGAATGTGTGTGTGTGTGTGGTTGTGGCTCCCATCTTGGCTCTTATACACTGGGGTGCAACCAGTGGTGGCAGGCACACTGACAAGGTGATGAGGTATCCTGAGCCACCAGTGGAATCTGGTCCACATACAAACACACACACACACACACTTGCACACACAGACGGACATAGACACACAGGCGGACGAACACACACAAAACACCCTCTGGCAATGTTCTCACATGACGGAGATGAAAATAGACCTGCCTTCAGTTCAGCCAGTCCTAGTTATTCAGTTTACCATCAGTGACTCAATATGCTCCCACAAAATATACAGACGCAATCTACAGCCTACACTCTGTATACCAGGGGTCTCCAACCCTGTTCCTGGAGTTACCCTCGTGTCGCTTTTCACTCCAACCCCAGTTGTAACTAACCTGATTCAGCTTATCAACCAGCTAATTATTACAATCAGGTGTGCTAGATTAGGGTTGGAGTGAAAACCTACAGGACAGTAGTCTCCAGGAGCAGGGTTGGAGAGCCCTGTTTTAGACTACAGGACAGTAGTCTCTAGGAGCAGGGTTGGAGAGCCCTGTTTTAGACTACAGGACAGTAATCTCCAGGAACAGGGTTGGAGAGCCCTGTTTTAGACTACAGGACAGTAATCTCCAGGAACAGGGTTGGAGAGCCCTGTTTTAGACTACAGGACAGTAGTCTCCAGGAACAGGGTTGGAGAGCCCTGTTTTAGACTACAGGACAGTAGTCTCCAGGAACAGGGTTGGAGAGCCCTGTTTTAGACTACAGGACAGTAATCTCCAGGAACAGGGTTGGAGAGCCCTGTTTTAGACTACAGGACAGTAATCTCCAGGAACAGGGTTGGAGAGCCCTGTTTTAGACTACAGGACAGTAGTCTCCAGGAACAGGGTTGGAGAGCCCTGTTTTAGACTACAGGACAGTAATCTCCAGGAACAGGGTTGGAGAGCCCTGTTTTAGACTACAGGACAGTAATCTCCAGGAACAGGGTTGGAGAGCCCTGTTTTAGACTACAGGACAGTAGTCTCCAGGAACAGGGTTGGAGAGCCCTGTTTTAGACTACAGGACAGTAATCTCCAGGAACAGGGTTGGAGAGCCCTGTTTTAGACTACAGGACAGTAGTCTCCAGGAACAGGGTTGGAGAGCCCTGTTTTGACTACAGGACAGTAGTCTCCAGGAACAGGGTTGGAGAGCCCTGTTTTAGACTACAGGACAGTAATCTCCAGGAACAGGGTTGGAGAGCCCTGTTTTAGACTACAGGACAGTAGTCTCCAGGAACAGGGTTGGAGAGCCCTGTTTTAGACTACAGGACAGTAGTCTCCAGGAACAGGGTTGGAGAGCCCTGTTTTAGACTACAGGACAGTAGTCTCCAGGAACAGGGTTGGAGAGCCCTGTTTTAGACTACAGGACAGTAATCTCCAGGAACAGGGTTGGAGAGCCCTGTTTTCTACAGGACAGTAGTCTCCAGGAACAGGGTTGGAGAGCCCTGTTTTAGACTACAGGACAGTAATCTCCAGGAACAGGGTTGGAGAGCCCTGTTTTAGACTACAGGACAGTAGTCTCCAGGAACAGGGTTGGAGAGCCCTGTTTTAGACTACAGGACAGTAGTCTCCAGGAACAGGGTTGGAGAGCCCTGTTTTAGACTACAGGACAGTAATCTCCAGGAACAGGGTTGGAGAGCCCTGTTTTAGACTACAGGACAGTAGTCTCCAGGAACAGGGTTGGAGAGCCCTGTTTTAGACTACAGGACAGTAATCTCCAGGAACAGGGTTGGAGAGCCCTGTTTTAGACTACAGGACAGTAATCTCCAGGAACAGGGTTGGAGATCCCTGTTTTAGACTACAGGACAGTAATCTCCAGGAACAGGGTTGGAGAGCCCTGTTTTAGACTACAGGACAGTAGTCTCCAGGAACAGGGTTGGAGAGCCCTGTTTTAGACTACAGG